>NC_137650.1:35487717-35625217 GCF_963422515.1 Blennius ocellaris | reverse complement strand
CCTATAAGATTTGCCATGCGCGTTAGAATTTTATTGAGTTTTTTTTATTTTTTTTATTGCAGTTTTTCCTTTCTTATCACGCCTAAATGCCTCCTTCACCGTCCTCCCAAAGCAAAATTGTGCAGATAAGACTTTATGTTCTTTGTGGCTGAGCTGCGCAGCAACGCTGTGCCTTTACACACCGCGCTAATTTCAAAGGATTATGTGCGTCAGTAAAATGTGGCTCTCGTGAAAGATAGACAAGCAAAACAAGGAAAACTTAAGGTAAGTGTGGGTTGACTTTTGTTTCTGGCCCAATAAAGTTATTACTTCCCACTTCATTAGCATACAAATAGCAGCACTTCACTTGTGAGCGCCATTATCTCTGTAGCCGCCGTAACACTTTGACGGGCCGTCTGATGAATGTGAGCGCGCCCTCGCCGGGAAATCACTGGAGCGCTCCATCTGTCCAGCCTGCCGGTGCATTTGGAGGTGGGTCGGATCTCATTTACATCACTGCCACGATTAGCTCAGATTAAGTCGTACAGTAGCACTTATTTGGTTTATAAAAGAGCCAAACGGCTCACAGATGAGAAATATAGTCAAATCCGTACTTGGTATTCTTGATTATCCTTATGACAGCTTGGTATTGTAATTATTTGATTTGTTCACTAGTTTATGTCCTGTTTAAGGAAAAATTATCAGCTCTCCCAGTTAGAAATGTATATAACTGGGTATGGATGGATGGATGGATGGTTTAGTGTTTTATTTTATGCAAAGTACACTAATATTTGCATAAGATTCAACTTTAATCTTTCACAATCAGGAACACACACCCGATATTTCAGATTCATGAAGCTTTATTTTCCCTTATTATCCCCCGCCGTGGCCGATAGCCTCCGAAGGGGGATCTTGAAACAGTCTCCGTACGTCCGTACGTCCGTCCGTTCGAACGTTTCTACCTATATCTCGGCAACCCCTGGGCCCACAGTGACCAAACTTCACATGTGGATACATCTCAGAGGGGGAAGGGATGCTATGGTGACCTTGACCTAATTTGCATATTAAGTAGGTCACAGGGTCACGAAGTGCTTAAAAACACATTTTGGGCTCTGGAGGCCTAGGTTTTTGAGCTAGGGCTCTGAAATGTTATACACACATACTAGTACTCTGGGGACACCCTCCAGCATACCAAGTGACCTGCCCTTGACCTTGACCTTGAAGATTGGTAGGGTCTGAAGTTTGCTCGTCATGGTTGCAAAATTACGGAGCCCCTCTGGTGACATTGGTGAAAATTTTTTTTTGCTTAATAACACGTGGCCACTCCTTTGTTACTACAAGAAATATGAAAGAATATTACTGTAGGAATTTGGAGAAAAGTACTCTTAAACTTGAATCTGTTGGTTGAAAATAATGATCTCTCGCCTGTCTTCAAAATGCAATAAAAAGGAATCCTTCATAGGTTTATGCCTGATTCCACTTCAAGGCAATACTAGACATATTCCTTTGTTACTGCAAGCAGTATCGAAGAATATTACTCTAGGGATTTGGAGTAAAGTACTCTTAAACTTGGAGCAAAGTAACGAAAATAATGATTTCTCACACCTGTTTTCAAATTCCAATTAAAAAAGATTCTTCATAGGTTTATGCCTGATTTCACTTCAGTGCAATACTAGATATAGTCCTTTACCAGTACCAGTAAGATCAAATAATATTACTGTAGAAATTTGGAGGAAAGTAATGTCAAACTTGGATCTGTTGGTCGAAAATAATGGTCTTGCCGTCATTCATTTGCTCCAGGTTTAAAAGTACTTTTCTCCAAATTCCTACAGTGATATTCTTTGATGCTGCTTGTAGTAGTAAAGGAGTATGTCTAGTACTGCCTGAAGTGGAATCAGGCATAAACCTATTAAGGATTCCATTTTATTGCAGTTTGAAATTAGATGAGACCATCATTTTTGATCAACACATCCAAGTTTAAGAGTACTTTTCTCCAAATTTCTACAGTAATATTCTTTCATATTTCTTGTGGTAACAAAGGAGTATGCCTAGTATTGCACTGAAGTGAAATTGGGTGTAAACCTATGAAGGATTCCGTTGTATTGCATTTTGAAATCAGACCATCTGTCTTTCTGCCAGCATTGCGGCCGTGCCTGTGTTTTACCGTAAAGGCGTTAATAAAAGCGCAGTTAAAATTGAGTGCCGGCTCACTTGACGGCAGTTTAATAACGCGTGGCCACGACTTATTTATCTCGTTCCCACGCCTCAATAACGCGTGGCCACGCGATTAAGCAATCATTTTTTTTTCACCAATGTCACCAGAGGGGCTCCGTAAAAAATACCTGTATTTTCATATAAACATTTCTCCTCATTTCTCAGCAGTTCCTGGGCCCACAGTCACCAAACTTCACACATGGACACTCCACCTGGGGAGAAGGGGCACCATGGTGACCATGACCTAATTTGCATATCAGGTCACAGGGTCACTAAGTGCATAAAAACACCTTTTGGGCTCTGGAGACGTATTTTGACATAGCTTATGAAGAAGACCTTTCAGATTCTACATAATTATCTACTAGGACCCATGGAACACCCTCTAGTGTACCAAGTGTGCTGCCTTAGAGCTGGCTTTGTGAGAAAATATAAAGCCCTCCGGCGGGGGATTAGCCCAGCAACGGCCTTCTTGTTTTTTAAGGGTAATATTAAGTTTTCACCAATTTTTATACACCCAACCTTTTAAAAGTGGATCGGAGCCATTTCACAGTTACTCAGGCTGAATCCTGGAACGAGCTGCCAGTCAAGCCACAACCATGTTTTCTTGAGATCCAGAGACGCCATTTAGCCTCAAAAACACACGCTTTTCTAGACATTTGTTGGAAACTGGAGTGCTTCAGTGCTTCGGGGAAAACTGAAGGCACATAAAGAGAACGTTCAAACTCCACACTCACACACCATCAAAAGCAAACTGGGAGTTTTATTTGCCTGCGAGGCGACAGCGCTATCCGCTACGTAGCCAAGTTACAAAAGGGAATATTCCCCATTTTGCTTTTGAGTTTTTTCTGCCTCTGCACCCGGCGCCACCGCCGGTGCATCGTAACGCTCTCAAGGTTTTTCCAGCATATTGTGGAAGCGTTTTTATCCGCCGAGCAATAAAACATACATTTGAGTTTCATGAGAACACTTAGTGTAAAATCTGCTTTGTGTTTTGAAATCTTAAGTGGGTAAGTGCGGGGATGTTTGTTTCAAGCACTCAGTGACACCACTTTGAGCTTTGTGCTCGTAGTTTTGAGTTCACATAATGGACCCTAAGCTGTGGTAGACGCCACAGATAAGACTCTTTCAGACCTGACGTCTCTCACACACACACACACACACACACACACACAAAGCTCTTCTCGCTGATGAAAGATTCATTAGTGTGAGGATGCAGAGATCAGCAAGATTGGAGTGGAAGTTGCTTCATATTTAACACTCTCGGGGAGAAAGCCAAGTCTTGTGGTCCGATAGTATGCAATTTTCATCAAAGTAATGGGAGATGATGTCTTAGATGCTCAGAGCAGTGTGCCGGAGGAGAAATCAGGCGTTTCATTGCCCTGCTCTCAGCACTTAGTATTTACTTTTATGATTGTTTGGTTGTCCGCATAAATCAGCGGGAGAGTCGTCTCTGCTGGGCGGGGAGAAGAGAGCTGGTGGTGGACGGTGCAGATCGCTCGTGGTAATAGATGTTTATCAGCTGAGTCTGAAAAGCATTTGCACCACGGAACAGAAAAATCACCTCACTTCACAATTCCTTTTGATAACTTTGTTTGTGAATCGTCTCGTGGTTGTTGAATAGAGGTGGACTGGTTCAGCTGATCCGCAGCTTGATTCAACTTTGAATATAAAAAGAAGGTGTACTTATTCCTTCAAGGTTTTTCAGAAAAAAAGTTGTTGAAAAAGTTAAGTAATAATTATTGGGCTGAAATTCATGTTTTTATAACAAGAATGTAATGGGATCATGAGGAAAAAAATTTGAACAGCTATAAATGCAAAGGTATACAGTGACTGTCAAAATAAAACTACCAAGTGGGATTGTTATTACGGTCACTGTCAAAATAAAACTACCAAGTTGGATTGTTATTGTGGTGATTGTCAAAATAAAACTACCAAATTGGATTGTTATTATGGTGACTGTCAAAATAAAACTACCAAATTGGATTGTTATTATGGTGATTGTCAAAATAAAACTACCAAGTTGGATTGTTATTATGGTGATTGTCAAAATAAAACTACCAAATTGGATTGTTATTATGGTGATTGTCAAAATAAGACTATCAAGTCAGATTGTTATCACAGTGACTGTCAAAATAAAACTACCAAGTTGGATTGTTATTATGGTGATTGTCAAAATAAAACTACCAAGTTGGATTGTTATTATGGTGATTGTCAAAATAAAACTACCAAATTGGATTGTTATTACGGTGACTGTCAAAATAAGACTATCAAGTCAGATTGTTATCACAGTGACTGTCAAAATAAAACTACCAAGTGGGATTGTTATTACCGTCACTGTCAAAATAAAACTACCAAGTTGGATTGTTATTATGGTGATTGTCAAAATAAAACTACCAAGTTGGATTGTTATTATGGTGATTGTCAAAATAAAACTACCCAGTTGGATTGTTATTATGGTGACTGTCAAAATAAAACTATCAAGTTGGATTGTTATTATGGTGACTGTCAAAATAAAACTACCAAATTGGATTGTTATTACGGTGACTGTCAAAATAAAACTATCAAGTTGGATTGTTATTATGGTGACTGTCAAAATAAAACTACCAAGTCCGGGAGAATCTGGACTGGGAGTCGTGACACTCTGGAATAAACTCACAGATGTGTAGATTTCCCCCGTTTCCATGGAAATGGAATGTTTTGGAAGGTTTTCAGTTTCCACTTGAAGCTGAAACGTCTAAATGTCATGTAAACGAGGAGATTTGTAGGAGTTTATTTTAATTGTAAGAGAAACTTGTTGACTCCGGGGGAAGTAGATGAACACCCGGGAAAAAACATCCAAACTCGACACAGAACCTCTTCCCCGCGTTGTTCCTCGAAATCGTGCCGTGATTTAAAGAAGCGCTCCATTACGATGAAGCTTCTGAAGTTAAACACCGGTTTCCACTGGAGCACCGCCGGCCTCGAGACGGCATCCAAAACACCCCGACCTCACGCTGAATGTTGCTGAAGCTGACACTTTGCCGTCCAAAGTTAGGAAATTATGCATGGAATGTTTGCCCAGGAGCGTTCACATCCTCCCGCAAAGCCCGTTCTCCTGAAGCTGCTTAAAAAGACGTGGCCTCACCTGACACCGTGAGAACGGGGCCTGACAGTGACAGGTTACCACTGCTTGTGTTCATCTTCCAACTATCTGGCTTTGTTGCTCTCCAGAGACGCCGTCTGACCCAGTTAAAGTTTAGCAGTGTGCTGACGACGGGTTGCAGCAGACGGATAGTTGCTTGAGGAGAATTATCAACAGTAGGGAAAGAAAGAACGAGAAAGAAAAATCGATCTTGAAATGTCTGGACAGCGTGTGGCGTAAAACAGCAGAGACACAAACTTGATCCAAGCAAAATGCCACGCATTGATGTTGTGTTTTCTGTTTCAGTTGAAATATTAGTGAAACAGGTAGAAGTTTAAACGAAAAGCAAATAGATGTCCATTTGTATTTCTACATAGAAAATCAATCAAGCATGTGAGACCTCGTCTCGACTACAGTTTTCAAAAAAAAAAAAAATGTTTTCAGAATGTCGTCGATTGACAGGCTGGGCCGAATCGAGTTTCCTTATGCGCAGACGCCTACACGTGTCAATGCCCTATAGATTATCAGTACAGTTATGTATGGAACGCTAAGGTCTGTCTGGCACAAAGAAAAGCCACTTCCTTTTTTAATAACTCCTCCAACGACCTTTGCGGAAGAGTTTTAACATCGTCGGGGTCGGAACTCGACGTGCTCCTGAATCACAGGCAACATCTCAGGGTCAAGCAGAAGATATTCGCTGCACTCAAAGACCTTTGTCCTCTGGCGAGACGCGTCGACACACAAAGTCTATAGACGGCGGAGACAGATAAGCTCAGAATACCTGCAGAAGGAATTATTTGACACTTAAGATTTGATGGCAGAACGTTGTGAAACCTTGAGGCTCCATTTACACAACGCTGTCGAGAGGAAACGCACGAATGTGTTTGTGTGTCCGTTTCCACCGCGGCGGTGCTCCGAGTGTCTGAAAACCAAACCGTTCAGAAGCGGCGCTGTTAAAAATGATTCCTAAATCAAATGTGAGTTTTTGCAGGAGAGCCAATGACAAAACCCCAGAGAGAAACCTGGTGACTGTGTGTGTATGTGGGATAGTCGCAAACATAGAAATATATTTTTTGAGTGCAGGATAGGTTTTTGTTTGCTCGTGGGTTTTTTTTTTCTGTGCTCTAAATTTCACACTGCACACTCAGGATTGTGGCACACATAGAATTCCATAAACTGACATCATTTCCAAAACTTTACTGTGTGATCATAAAACTTTTTCTGAAATGAAACCAGGAAAAACTGTCGCTTGAAAGCTTTGTCGTGGTTGTGCTGTTTGACTCGGTGTGTTTCAGTGTTTGTACATGCAGGAATCAGGATGACACAGTTTTCATATCTCCCCTACAACCTCCGTGTTTTGACAAGTGAGACCAACCAGACAAAAGCACTAATAAGAACACAAGGAGAACTCGCTCACAGCAAATCCTAAGGTCATGAACTTAAAGGTGAATCTGGGTTCCCTGTGCAGACAGGGTTGTTTCCCGCTGTGCTCTTCAAGTGGCAGCACGAGCGAATAAGCGTCAGATTAGTGTTTGAGTTTATCCCAGTGAACGACAGAGTCAAACACAGATTATAAATATAACTAATGAGGGTAACTTTTATGCACCAAGGCTTCAAACTGAATGATATTGTTTTTTTAAATGTTTTTACATTTTTTCTCAATGTATTTCTTTTTTATTTCCCAATTCTCTCCAGTATTATTATTATTATTATTATTATTATTATTATTATATCATATTTCGCTCCATCCCTCCCCTCCTATTACCACACACACGTACATACAGAGTTTACTGCACTGATTTGTAAATAGAATAATGTTATAAAAAGGAAATATAATGGCTAGCAGTGGTGCACGGTCCTGCACGGTTTAGGCGAAATATAACATGACACCGAGCCCAAAAACTAAACGGTTGGATTCAGATTTTTTTTGCAGTGGAAGTTTGCTAGTTAGCATAGAGCAAAACTGTAAGGTGAGGGTGAATTTGTGAAAACCTGGTTTTTAATTGACATTAATCAGGTGGAAAAGATTTCAAATTGTACTTTTTTGTAAAGAAAAAAAAAAGAAAAGTGAATTAAACACAACACATTCAGTGTACTTGTGCTTCTTCCACAATACAGAAAACAAAACATTGGGAATTTATAGTTTATCATGCTATCATTTTAATTTCAAGATCCAATTGGGTTGTAAATGGCCTTGAATTCCCTTCAGATCAGGTACTCCAAGAGTTTATTTAAAACCAGGCGTACACAACCAGAAGGGAGAACCAGGAGGAGTCTTCAAACAGGCAGGGGTCAGGAACACAAGTAAATCCAAAGAGAACCCTAGAGAATGGCTGGGCTCGGAGGCACCGGGGGAACAGGGCTTAAATACACTGGGGAAACTCATCGACACTCATCAGACACACGGAGGGAGGGTGAACAGGAAGGACAAGTGAACTGAGACGCAGACAACACAAACAGGAAGCGACAGTCTGGTACTTGACTGAGACCCAAAAGGGTTTCATCACTGCTAGAATTCCATTCACACTAACAAAGAACAAATTTGTGTTCCACAACAGGAATCCATGACAATATTTATAGATAATGTCAATATTTTTTATTGAACACATATATGATTTTTATTACCCCCCGCCGTGGCCGATAGGCCCCGAAGGGGGATCTTGAAACAGTCTCCGTACGTCCGTCCGTTCGAACGTTTCTACCTATATCTCGGCAACCCCTGGGCCCACAGTGACCAAACTTCACATGTGGATACATCTCAGAGGGGGAAGGGATACTATGGTGACCTTGACCTAATTTGCATATTAAGTAGGTCACAGGGTCACGAAGTGCTTAAAAACACATTTTGGGCTCTGGAGGCCTAGGTTTTTGAGCTAGGGCTCTGAAATTTTATACACACATGATACACACTCCAGGGATAACCTCCAGTACACCAAGTGACCTGACCTTGACCTTGAAGATTGGTAGGGTCTGAAGTTTGCTCGTCATGGTTGCACAATACATGTATTTTCATATAAACATTTCTCCCCATTTCTCAGCAGTTCCTGGGCCCACAGTCACCAAACTTCACACATGGACACTCCACCTGGGGAGAAGGGGCACCATGGTGACCATGGCCTAATTTGCATATCAGGTCACAGGGTCACTAAGTGCATAAAAACACCTTTTGGGCTCTGGAGACGTATTTTGACATAGCTTATGAAGAAGACCTTTCAGATTCTACATAATGATCTACTAGGACCCATGGAACACCCTCTAGTGTACCAAGTGTGCTGCCTTAGAGCTGGCTTTGTGAGAAAATATAAAGCCCTCCGGCGGGGGATTAGCCCAGCAACGGCCTTCTTGTTTTCACTTAAAAACACTCAATCATACAGCTATTTGGATTAACTTCAATTGATCAAGGGTTCATACTTGCTCAGTATCACCATACTTGTGAAACTTGTTATTGAAACCACCGCCTGTGGGCCGCGGTAACTTCAACCGGAGCCTCCGTGTATCTCCTCCAAACATCCCAAGTTTTATTTACCTCCTTTAGCCTTCATATCAGGGCATTTGTTACGCTGCTGATTCAGAGTACAAAAACCTCACAGGAGTCGTGTTTTTTTTTTTTGTTTGATTTTTTTTTGTTTTTTTATCGATGGTCGTGATATACAATGATTGCTCAACTGCCTCCAGAGAAGTCCTTTTTATCTCTGGCTGTCCGTCTTGTTTTCCTCCCGCCGCCGCGGCTCCGGCTGCTTGGAATGCATCTGAAGTGGGCGACTTCCACTGGAAGATCACTGACCGTCATACGCGGGTCTCGCGGGAGTAATTCTCCACCACGCGTTGATATTCCACCCAGGGTTGATGTGTGTGTGTACGCTCACTTACGTATTTAGACACCAGTCTCATCGTCGTGTTTGACCGTCCGCTATCTGCGGCTCAGCGAGTGGGGAGAAAATAGTGTTTACATTGTGAACTCTGATAAAAAGTACACAAAGTAAATATGATAAGACGGAGCTGATTTTTTTTTTTTTTTTTTTCCCCTTTGAATATCTGGCTAACTCTACGTGCAGTGCATTTGTATTTTATTGTGGAATATATTCAGTATCACAGACTGAGAAGCATTTCCAACTGTAGTATTGGCTTGAGTTGGACTTTTTGGATTTATCCACCACTCTGGCATAAACTGAAGTATCTCATCAGCTCTGATCATTCCCGTGATATTTTGTTAACATCCATGTCAAGTAGTACATTTAGTTACCCTAACTCCTCATTTAATTTCATTAAGTCCTGTTTAAAAAGAGAAAATTATCATTTGAGCATTTTGGCATATGCCCCAATGTCTACCGGCTCTCTTCGGCCTCAACAGTATCTTGTTTTTACTGAAATAAGTACGGCTTTGCAGAGACGAAGCCTTAAAAGAACTGCAGTGAACACGGCCATCGACGAGACTTTAACTTTAGTCAAAAAATATCTCTTCTCGAGGGTCGGATGTGAAGTGAGCACATCCGTGGAATGAATACATGACAAGTAGGAAGATTGATTTGATATAAAGACCTACAGATGTCTGTACAGTCAGTTCTGTTAGTATAAAATGTATATATGTGGTTGAATGAACGTCCGCTTTCCTCTGCTGTTCCTGGGGATTGGCTCAGGAAGTAGACGTGGACCAGACATGGCCGACCGCCAGTCAGCCAGGGTCGACCCAGAGTCTTGATTCCATCTACCGTATTTCCCGCACTATAAGGCACCTAAATACCTCAAATTTTCTCAAAAGCTGCCAGTGCGCTTTATAACCCGGTGCGCCTTATATATGGAAGAATTGCTCTACTCCAGACTGCTATTTGACAGCTGAACAACCAGAAGCTTTTATTTTGACAACTCTAACTTCTCAACCGGATCTTCAGAGCGGACGACACTCCACACAACACCTTCATCACTCATGGTTGCAAACCAACAATCAACACAACACCAAGCCCAACAACAACCCACAATAACCGCCAACAACACAAAACATGAATTCCCATCATGCCTTGCATCCTGAGCTCCTCAGTGCAGCCGCTAGCTGCAATGAATTATGGGAGTTTCTGTTTGTGGTGTTTTAAATGCAATTATTGGGGGTTCTATTTGGTTTGTGGTGTCGGTAATAATTGTGTTGTGTTGTGTTTTTGTTGCTCAGTTCATGTAGTTTAGTTTATTACCGGTAGTTGTAAGTTGTCAACCAGCAGTGAAGAAGGTTTTGTGTGTAGTGTCCTCCTGGCATAGGCTGCAGGTAGGACTATCAAAATAAAGTGCGTGCACCTCTCTGGGTGTTAGAATCAGTGGAAAATGTAACCTAATGGCTTTGAGCTATAAAGGTTGCTGACCACTGGTCTATTGCATGCGCCTTATAATGCGGTGCGCCTTATATATGAACAAAGTTGTAAATTATGTCAATCAATTTAGGTGTGCCTTATAATCCGGTGTGCCTTATAGTGCGGAAAATACGGTAATTAAGTTTAAAAAAACAACAAAAAAAACTGCCTGGATACAGGTTTGTATGTAACTGTGATTGTTTCAAGACTCCTGAACTCGACGATTTGAGCATGTTGATTACCAGCTACTCTGTGAAACATGTTTTTTTTTTTTTAAGTTTTCATTGGCTCCAAGCACCATTGTCATGTAACCGGACCACCAAAACAACAACAAGCGTTTTCCGTTTTCACCTGAAAAGCGCCTCGGATTGCGGAAATCGTCCATCTTTTCACCTCCTTGGAATTCTGCTAAAGATTCTTTTGGCTCTGATGAGCGTTTCTTTCCTTTGCTAGCAGCTTTAGCGCATAGCCGCTGTCACGCTCTGCAGTGAAGCGAGACAACAGCTGGGAAATTCCTGACGCTGTCAAAAGATGATCTGTGATCGCATAAACCTAATCACATCTGTCCACGAACCCTTCCCACTGTCACACAGCCACTGCTGCTCAGTATGGAGAAGTCTGGATTATTCTATTTTTACCTAATTTGAAAATACGTCATATGAACACAATGAAGTTGTGGGGGTCTGCAGACTAATTGTATTTATTTTCGTTAATAAATTGTAAAATTTCAATTCATTTGCCACCTTTAATAAATGAATATGGGCTATTTTACTCACACTGATACATGCGAATGAAACTGTCTTTTTTAACTCGTACTTTATTATTTCAGAATTTATACAATTCTGTCACAGTGGCTTTTATGTTGACCTTGGTGTTCAGGTTTGAAGAACATCTGCAGTGAAATCAAATGCAATAACTTCTTGTATAGACTCCTGTTTAAAGGAAAAAGAAAAATGAACCACTCTGATGAAGCATTTTTTTTAAATTATGATGTCATGTATGTGAATTAAACTTGGCTCTCTTTCACATGTGGATCGGCAGATGTATTTATCCCTTTAAATATTTATATTGTCAAAATGTCTCCTTCTGTCCTCACAGGATATCTCCAAAATCCAGAGAATTGTCACAGCCAGTAAATCACCCATGAACAGCGGAGTAATGAGGAGAGAGAATGGCGGCGTGAAAGAGTGCCAGATGGAAAAGGTGAGCTTCAGAGTAATTAAACTGTAATGGCCTATGTGACCTGAGGGCCCATATCCATGAAGTTCATCTGTTCACTGAATTTCCTACTCAAGTCCCTCATTAGTAGTGAAACAAGTCACTTTCATTCTAATCGTCTTCATTAGGTTGATTAATTGGGGAAATTTCGTCGAGGATCAGCAACAAGGTTTACTTTTTATTGTTTGTTTAGACGTTAGCGGAGGTGGAAAGAAACACCAGGATCATATTTGGTTTCTTTATGTAGTGTAGTTTGGAAAATTGCTGCACTGATCAAATCACATAAATGCAGTCAGTGGTAGCATACATTTAGGAGGTGTGTGTGTGTGTGTGTGTGTGTGTGGTTGGTTAATTGCACTGCACTGAGGCGTTGGTGAATGGTTGATGAGAAACACCTGTGTGATTGTCCAGGTGCCTTTAAGAAGGACACACACCCCCAGTGCAGGTCGGCTGCTGCTCGTGCGAGATGCCGTCAGCAAGTTACTAAAAGTTACTGTGCATGTTTTGCTTAAGTTGACTGCCACATGTTGAAATCAATAGTTCTGGCTGAAGAAGACGTTTTTATTTTCTTTCTGAGTGGAATCCAGTGGATTGTGACGGGGAGAGAGGGAGGGAGCCTCGGTGCTCAGTCTGAATCTGTAGAAGCTTCACTAGAAAATGATCCAGCCAGAAAAGTCTTCATTCTTTTTTTTTTTAGAATTAGTATTTTATTGTGTTTTCCAAAATGTACAACAGTCAATCCTTCACAATACAAGCACATTTCTCCCAAACTCAATGTCCTTTATAATATCCATACTTGTAATAAAAGGGAATACTCACATAAAACAAAGGAAAAATAAACAGACAAGAAAAAGACAAATATAAATAATACAAAAATACAAGAAACAGTTGTAGCTCAGAACCAGGGGTAAAAATTAAGAAATACTTTATATATATATATATATATATCTACCCGGCCTCTGTAGAAAGGATTAGCGTCCTCAGACATGCATCACTCAGACAAAAATAGTCCACAAAAGCAGACATACATTACAGGAGGTCCGACACAAAGTCAGGTCTCTGTTGCTGAATATATTGTAGCCATCCTTTCCAGTTATCCTTGAATTTGTCAACTTCCAGTCTAAGAGACGCAGTCAATTGTTCCATATTATAAATGTTTAACATTACATCCATCCATTCGGATGAGAGAGGCGCCTCATGGTGGAGATCAAAGGAGATCAGCGTCTGTTACCATGGAGACGCTCCCTGCTCAGTGTTTCACACAGTGATGCAGCTATACGAGTTAATTGCTATCCTGCTAATTGTGGTGTTGGCAACGATCTGCGCTCTACCGAGTGTAGCTCTAGTTTTTTACAGTTTTCAAATCAATTTTTCACAGGTGAAGTCTCTGATCACCGTTTTGATGTGGGACGTATAACGCATCTTTTTTGAAAGGAAAACACAAAAACATTATTTTCACTTGAAACATGTAAAACAGGGCCTTAATAGGACGAATATATACTGACATCAGCACTTTCAAAAAAGATCCTTCCTGTGATGAATAAATCGTGCATATGAGATGTTTTTTGACAGTGTTGTGAAAAATCAAGCGACTACAAGGATTCATATGTATAAAAATTCTAAACATTTGACACCACATTTTAATTGAAGCTCTAATAAATGCAAGATATTTGTGGATGATGTCAGAAGAAATATCATGATGCGTTTACAGCAATCAACATCAATTGGAATATCGATTTGTTTTTATTCTTCTGTTTAGCGGCGAGATTATTGATCAGATTAAAAGAGAAGAAACGCAGAGGTATTATCCTGGGATGTAGTAGAAGTGTGTGATGGGCATTTTTAAGAGTTTCTTCTGACGTCTATGGAGGATGAAAAGATCTGGACAGATCTATTTATACTGAAAATATTTTTTGCAGACACCTTAAATCTCCCTACAATGCTTCCAGCGCTGCTTTTGAACCGCGCTGCACAGCGGCGCGTTGTAGTTCCAGTCAAGATAAAAAATTTGCACATTCAACCTCACTTCAAAGAAAGTCCTCACTCTGTGCCTCGCTGACACCTTGAAAGCAGTTATTGAGGGAAGAGAGCAAGAAGCAGCCGCTGACCTTCCCTTTTCACATTTTTTTATTTATTTTTTTATTTATTTTTAAAGGACTTTTGGTCCCTCCGAGTCGCAGACTCGCCTCTCCAGATCCAGGTGACTGTGAACAGTTGGATTTGATGGCGGCTCCAAAAGAGTATCTGCCCACTCTGTCAGATCCAAGAGGATATAAAGAAAGAGAGGAGAGGAAAAAAAAAAAGGAAGTGAACTGGCTCTGCAAGGATTTTTGACAAGTGGCTATCGGGCACCATTACAGATGTGAGTTGATAAGACCACGGCGGACCAGCGAATACCGAGGGAGGCCTCCCAGGGAGCGGCGCCGGCCCGTGTAGGAAACTGTGTCAGGAAGCCTGTTTCCTTAATGAAATGGTGCCAAAGACAACGTTCGCTGCCATCCAGTAATTGATTATATAAATCTGGCAGGGGGTGTAAAAAAATCCTGCAGCAAGACGGGGAAAACATGCTGCAGCAGATAAGACGAGCCGCAGACTGGGATATTGTGTTGTGCTCACGAACGCCATCACATCCCTCCGCGTCCGCCTCTCTCTGTGGGCGGAGAGGAAATGAGGAGAGACAGTTTTTTTTTTGTCAGCATGTATGTTTTGCGGTTTGAAAATTAAATGTGACGGGTTCGCAGCAAACTAGTAAATGATTTTTTTTTGGCTTCTTGGAGGCGGCGCTCATCATTAACACGCCCGGGCTGGAGATTGTCTCGTAGTGACAAGCAGCATCTTGAGTTTTTTTCATTCTTGAAATCCCTTCAGATATCGTGTAGAAAAGGTTCCTGAAGCAAGGAGTTCACAACTGAAATCCGCCTTCATTGTGGGGCGGCGTTGGCTGTTCAAGCAGTGTGCGCATCTGAACTCGCAGGAAACGGTGCAGGTCTGTCGCACAGTTGTCGTTTGAGTGGCGTTGCTCGCAGCGATTCGCTCACGGCGGGAGAAAATACATCCAATATGATGCCTGCAAGTAATGATCACTGCACTGATCATAGATTAAACAGTCAATAGTGGAAAATGGACGGGTTTTTTTTTTTTAATCTGTGGGCCCGAGGTGACAGCCGTCAAAATAACTGATGAAACTGAAAGGTGCGGTGGATCTTATCTAATGTTTTTATTACAACCAGCATGTTAGCAGTCCTGTCCAACTGTTGTTGGATTGTTTTACACAATAACGGTACTCGGAGTCACTGAAAACACTGCGAGTCCACCCACTTGTAACCGGGAAAACACAACTTCTCTGAAATGCTGCTGCCGCATGTGTCTGTAGTAAGCAGTTCTTCTGCACGTGCTCAGTAGATGGACGATTACAACCATGGCGTCCTGGCGTGTCGTGCCCCCCAGTCACTGTAGTAACAATCCCACTTGGTCGTCGGTCCATACGAACGTCCGTGCAGCGACTCCCAGTGTTACCGTTTACAGCGTGACGTTCTCGATTTCATTAAAGAACAACGGCACCCACTAGTGGCCCGACATGCTAACGACAGCATTTCAGTGAAAACTGATGTCGTTTTCAAAACGTCGCTGTGTAAACACAAACGTTCGTGAACGAAATGAGGCATTTTCATTTTGAACGTTGTCGCGTAAACAAGACCATAGAAAGGTGAATAAATGCTAATGTTCAGTTTCTCCATAAATTGATTTAAAAACTCGTACGCCTGTTTTTCCAGTTTAACCCTCTGTGGCCTGAAGCATTTTGTGCCGTTTTTCACTACAATTGATTTTTCCTTTATATCTCAGATGTAAAATCCTTAAACCTTGCGCCTTTTTTGGTGTCATTTTGTTCAGGACAACCTCATAAATGCATTTCTGAAGTATTTTCATCACTTTGGCACACTGTATTAAAACAGTGGATCTAAAAACACCATAAAATGACAAATTCGGTGGTAAAAACATAGATTTATTGACTATAAAAGTCACAGACATGGTTTACGAATCATTTTGTTTACTTGTAAAATAAGTCTAAACTACAATTAACTAAAATTTATCAAAACAGGACTGAAAAAAACAGTTATATACAGATATTTACAGTGAAATAAAAGCACTGCCACAGGCGTTTTTGTAAAACTATTTATAAAAGGTCACATGTTTTTCCTCATATCTCCGATCAACGTCATTTAACAACGAGCTTGTAGTTTTATATCTGCACTTTGGACACGGATTGAAACACCGGACCAGACGACGCTGTGCTGTGACGCTACTGCCTTTTCAAACGGTCATGTGACGAGGACGCACCGGTGCGTCCGCCGGCCCCAGAGGGTTAAATTACTGCAATGACCAAACCAAGCGCCGTACTGGGACAATCCCGCAGTCTTTAGACGAATCAATTCAACTTTGTTTTGGCCAATATTAAGGTGGATATCAAGGTCTGCTATGTTTTCACTGAACACACACAGCTGAACAAACTTGCTCCATGATGGCTTTTTGTTCCCTCCCCCCCCCCCCCCCCCCCCCCCCCCAACCCCCCAGCCTGGAGCTGACTGCTCTCAGAACCAGACGGAGGAATCGGGGCCGGCCAGTAAAAAGCTTCCAGAGCAACAGCAGGTGAGCCTCGGTTACACTCGCAGTTCATTTCACCCCAATATCAGCTGGTAAATTCATGTAAATCAACACAGAAGGCAACTTTTGTTTTTCTCTTCATCTTCATCATGTCGTCGTTGAATTTAAATCCCCCTCCACTGTCACACTCGGTCCCAGGGCCATTTATTTATGATGAATTAATCTTTAAAAAACACATTTTAGGTAATTAACTTGTACAACTGAGACATTCTTGATGAACTAACAAAACTAATTCAACTCCATTGGAACAATGTTTATGTCGTGACACTAGAAGTCAAACAATATTTGGCAGTACCATGTTAATTAAAAAGTATTTCACAAAAAAAAAAAAAAAATACAACTGACATAGCCTACAAACATTTGATAAGTACCACTGCTGTTTCAACTTTAATTTAACAAAGACAAAGCAGAAGTCAAGTAAAACACTAAGCCCTTGTTTGCACAAGAACGTTTGCAAGTGAAAATGTTTTTTGCGTTTTCGTTCTGAAAAGTTTGCTATTTGCACGGCCACAGTAGCGGCACGTCAGGAGAGTTCAGTTTTATCCAGTTCCGTCGGGTTTCGCCCAGTAAGACGCTCTTAGAAAGGACTGTGTTGTTTTTGGTGGAGTTGAATAAAGTTGAATTGGAATTGAAAAATCCCGACTATTGGGAGTCGGAGTGTTTTCTAAAAGTTGCATTTTCCCCTGATTTGGAGCCGTTTTCAAAAACGTACGTCTTCAATGGCTCAAAACTCCTTGTTTGCATGTTGAGCATTAAAAGCTCATTGAAACATATTTTATTGACAACAGACATGTATATGATTACTTGTGTACTATTTCAGCTCTATAGTTATAAAGTATAGCAAGTAATCCAGCTCACAAGTATTGTCCTGATGAAGAAGGAGTGAGATTGAAGCGATCCACGTCTGTATCGACGGTTCATGACAATGACAGGAAGTGATAAACCTCACAAAGCCGACTTCACATTCCTAAAAAGAGACGACGACCCGCTAAAATCCAATAACGCGCGATCCAAAGTCAGCGACGGTGAGATACGCAGCGCCCTGCCAGAGCCCGAGCACAACTGCCTCCCTCATCACATTACTGAAGTGAGTCACACCTGTTTGACGGCGGCAGATGGTTCAGCAAAACAATGCATCTCATTTCAATGCAGCGCAATACGCTTGCAACTGAGCTGGCAACCGGTCTGGCATTCCGAGTGGCGGCTGTCCATTTTTAGACCAGTTGCCAAAAAAAACCCCGAAACGAACCCGAGAGCATTTCAATGGAGATCTTGACAAATGGATGCATTTGACTTTAGTTGTTTTGTTATTTAGTGGACTGATTCCAAACAGAACAAGTTAGAATAATAATATCTTTACCGAGATTCGATGTGGTGAAATAGATCTACATAATATGTTTCTCGTTAGTGAAGTCAAAAGCAGTTTTCTTCCCCAAGGCATTTCTGCTGTTCTGCACACAGAAGCAACAAAAAAAAAAAAAAAAAAAGTACAAATCTAATCACAGAGGCACATCTGTGGAAGTGAACAGGGTCATTTTAAGAGTGGTGATATTTTCAGAAAAGTACCAAAGCTGCCTGTCGTGGTTCCCTCCTTTTTTATGTTGTTCTTAGTAAAATGTTCACATAAGCTCACATCCCCTCTGTGTGTCGCTATCATGAACAACTGAGTGGTAAACAGTGTGATTAGGACTGATTTGCATTCTGGTCTCTGCGGATCAATCCGCATTTAAGGTGCTCCTTTTTCTTTTCTTTTCTTTTTTTTCCCTCCCCTTCATTATGTGTTCTCATGTTCGATTTGTGAGACGGAGAACCTGAGTGACGCGTCACGTTGTGCTCCGGCAGCCCGTTGTGTTTTTGTACGACACAACAAAAGGCTCGAAGGAAGAAAAGAAAAGAGAAACAGGAAGCGCCTGCACTCTGGGCTGGATATATTGCACAATGTGGCCCTCGTCTATTCACTCAGTCTCCTCTGGCAGGCTGATCAGACGGAGCGACGAGGCCCGAAAATCAAGAAAAAGACAACGTAAAAAACCACAGAGGAGAGTTTTCTCTCACAGTGTCTGTTCTGCCGCCAAACAGCCAGCAAAATAACATTTACCTGCTTGGGAAAATATATTGTGGCAGCTTGAAAGGCGACAATTCATCTTTTGCACTATGTACTCAGATGTTGGATGAGTTTGTTGTTTTGCTCATTTTGACATTCAAGCATTTTTTTTCTTTTTACACTTTGATGTTAAAAGAAAATAAAAGCTTCCGCGGTGCCCGCCCTGACATTTTTTTTCTCACATTATTAAAAATGTAGCGGCTCAACGAACATCACGAGGGAAACAAAACCAAACACATAGTATACATTCATGTTTTCATGAGTTTCACTTGTTTTCGTTACTGCCTTTATAAGATCTGTTTAATTCAGGTGAAGCACTTTGCAACATTGTAGCAAAGTTGCACATCGTGACATTGTGTAACAATGTAACATTAAAATGTAACTTTATTATATTACACAATGTAAAGTGCAACAAAAATACCACAGATCAACATTATTTAAAAATGTCAACCCTTTAATAGCTCTTATTTAAATACGTTGAAGATACTTTTCGGTTGCGTTTACCAACCTTTCTGTGGAACCAGAGCATTATCAAAAAGTTGCATTTCCACAGAAACAGAATCCAAGCATTTTTTTAAAGTTTCACTTTGGGAGACGTTTCCAAAAAGTTGCATTTTCAGTGGTTCCAGTCAACGTCATCGATAAATTTGACCTCCAGTACAATGAAAACGTCCCATGTTCATTTGAAAACGTGTAACAGGGACCTTCTGTTTGCTGATAAAAGTACTGATGTAAATACAAAATCATGCAATCGTGATTTAATACAGAGACCCGATAGTTGAAATTCTGTATGAAAAGTGGCATTGGTGCATTCCTTCCTTAAGTTGCACGGATGAATGAAGAGGTACTTTTTCTCTCCTTTTGTTTGTTTTGCTTGGAGCCAGGTAATAGAACTATAACCCGCTGCCATGCTGAGTGATGTGTAACTCAATAATTTGCAAGCAGCCACTGAGCCTTGGGGCATTTTCCAAAGTGACATTGGTAAATACCAAACAGATGCTTTACTCAGAGAATTTTCTCCCGCTGTCTGTTTGCAGTGCTTAAACATGTAATTGCCAAATAAAATGTCCTAAATTATTCAGCAGAAAATAACATCCTACCTTACTTGGTTGGCTTTGGAGAATTCAGGCTAAAAATAAAATGGAAGGAGAGAATACACTCTTATACTTTCTTATTTTTCAAGTAAACACCCCAAGTCTAACACCACCACCTGGATGGGCCGTTTTTAAATCACACAACCAAACATTAATCGTCTGTGTTTCAAGAGAAAAAAGAACTTAAGTTGACAAGGAAGCATGGCGGGATGCTCTGAATTTGGAATCCAGTTCACCACTTCGGAGTTTTAATTTAAAGTGAGCACTAATTCACCATCGTCTGGCGTTCTGGCAAAATTATAATAGGAGTGAAAATCCTGGAGAAAACACTGAATTTATGCAAAACAAAGAGACAATTGCAAAATAAAAAAATCTTATGAAAATGTCTCTGTGGGAATTTTGGAACAAAACAATAGTGTCATTCATGAACCGTCGCTCATATCCAATGCCTTTAACCAGCTCTTCTCCTCCACGCTTTTTTTTTTTTTTTGCTTTGCCACTCGAGAACATCTCGTCCACACGATGTTCCCTGGACGATGCTTTTGGTCTGCAAAACGCACATTGAGCTCTTGTCACCACCACCATCAGAAGACCCGGGGTGTTTAGAGACTCTTGTTTTCTCTCCGCAATCATGCAACCTGTTACAGGAGCCGGTTAGCGCTTAGCTTTGTTAGCGGTTAGCTCCCTCCGTCCTCTCACCCTGCCCGCTCGCCTGGGGCGACCGCGGCTCAGTGGTGCAGCGGGTCGTCCAATAACCGATGGGGTTGGAGGTTCGAATCCTACTCAATTCAAGTCATTGTGTCCTTGGGCAAGGCACTCTGTGCACATCACCTCGTATGAATGTTGGTTGGAGCCACGCCTCCGTCAGCAGCCCCAGGGCAGCTCACCGTGACTGGTGTGAATGAAAAATGGTTTCTGCATGCGCTTTCCAAGCCATTATTATTATTATTATTATAATTATTATAACAGAAATATCGTTCGCAAAGGGACCAAAGCCAGAGATCTCTTGTTCGCTCCGGTTCAGAGTTCGTGGACGGTTTTTCCCGCTTTTTGGTATTAGTTTGATTAGTTTCCATATGCTATAGAATCAATACTTTATAGTTGGAGTGTTTTCATGGGTTCCTTTAAAAGTAAACTAAATAGTTAAATGTTGATCGTCATGGTTTTGGGGTTTGGCTGGTTGGTCGACTGGGTGGGTGAAAAAACAACTGAAACCCTTTAACACTGTATTTCCTTATTATCTTTGTGATTGTATTTTACAATGTGTGTTTTGGAACTTTCTGAATCCTGGAAGATTTATCTCGAGAGGTTCTCAATGTGTGAGGAGGCAGTGTTGACAAGTTAAAAGTGAACGGCCGGATGAAGGTTGCAGACCAAACGCATCCTCCAGAAAACCGTCATGAAGCTGCGTCAACTGAAGGAGCTCCTTAATAGGATAGAAGTTACGTGCAGAGAATGAGGATTAAGAACGAATCGGAGCGATTATAAGTCTGTGGTAGAGACGGAAATAAAAAAAAAGCTGGCCCCAAAAAAATATTATCTTTAAGCAGCCAAAAATGTGTTTTTCTTCATCCTTTGTATCCCACTTGCATTTAGGAGCCTTTTCCGCTCTGATTACAGGCCACCACATGTCTTCATTGTGTCAGTCTTACTCATTATGAACCTTTATCTTCTGAACCGAACAGCAAATGAGCCAAATCCAGACTGGAAAATTGGACACAAAGCCCACAGACGACAGCGAGGGAGCAGACGGAGGCAGCAGCAGAAAGACAAAGCCACATAAATACAACTGAGCGGACGGCAAATCATCGGGAATGCAGAGCTCCTGTCTTGCCTGGAGGATCTTTCTAAGAGCACACACTCGCGCACTCACACAAAAACCATGTGCGCGCGCACACACACACACACACACACACACACACACACACACACACACACACAACAGCATTGTTAGCGGAAGCTGAGACACTGGAATTGTCAACAGATTTCAAACTGTCATCTGGAATCCTTCATAGTAAAATGGCATGCGTTTAGAACTTCTTTTTTAAGGTAGCAATGGCACTGGTAACTTGTTTCATGATTGTTCATTTGTTGTTTACTTATGAGTTTTTTTCTGAGTGAGGACACTGCTTTCTAAATGTGTGATCTTTCTAGAAAATTCCCTTTGCACTGGTGAGGTCTGACACTGTATCCTGTGATGAGTATATAAAATTGACCAATAAAAAAGTACTACTACTGCTATTACTACTCCTACTACCCAACTTAGAATATTGTTTGTCACTCATTGTAGCAAGGTTAATTTACTCCTCCACATTTTGAAATATAGAGGATCAAGTTGGCTGGCCAACTGTTCAACATTTAATATTTCAGCACTCTTTCTGCCTCCAACACTCCAGAGGCAAAGAGCCAAAGACTCACAATGGGTCGTCTCCCTGAGAATGTGCCATGCACTGAGTAGTAACTCCTAGCTACATGTATCTGTGTTCTCTGACCTTTCTGTGTCCTTTCAATAAACTGTAATTTTCGGTAAATGTGTGAAGAATAAATGGTTATTTGTGGGAAAGAAATGAGTGAGCATGTTTGTGATCGGGTTCACGGTGTGTCTGCGGGAGGTCAATGTGAAGCCGCCGACGCCACCTTAGGTCAGGACAAATTAGATTTAAGAAGATAAAGTTGACCTTTGTAGGGTCCTCACTTAAACTGCACACACACACACACACACAAACACACTTGCACGCCTCCCGTCAATGTGCACTTGAGAACATTCGGTGATCAAAAGTACATTTTTGCAACAAAGCTGTTCGACATCTCAGATTTTAAATACG
Source organism: Blennius ocellaris (assembly GCF_963422515.1). Classification (NCBI taxonomy): domain Eukaryota; kingdom Metazoa; phylum Chordata; class Actinopteri; order Blenniiformes; family Blenniidae; genus Blennius; species Blennius ocellaris. Next base: position 35,602,664 of record NC_137650.1, on the reverse strand, counting down.
GCGTGTGAAACATTAAGCCCGTTGGCCAGAACCGGCCTGCGAGAAGCTGCGCTCTGTGTCGCAAAACTACCGAGTTTTCTCTATGTATTTCAAAGAATACATAGATTTTTGAACACGTTTCTTGATTCATTCATTCATTTCATAACTATTTCACCTTTACATGGAAACTATTTGAAAGCAGTGGCCGTTTCCAAAGTGACAACAAAAATACTGAAAAGGATGTAGTGAGCATGCTTGTCCACCAGTTGGAGCTGTTGTTTGTTTTGAATAGAATTCAAGAAGTTTATTTTGGACATGTGGGAAACAAATAAAAATGATTCACAACAAAAGCAAAATGAGATGAAAACACAACAAAACAAACATCGGATCAAAGCAAAAAATAAGTAAATAAATGAATAATGAGCCACCACTTCTGAAAAGGACAATGAAACCCCAGAGAACACTACGTTATAAATATTACCAAGGTTGAGAATGTTGGATTGGTATTACTGTGACTGTCAGCTATAAAACTACTGCTCATACATATGCAGATGATCGGTTTGTTTATTTGTTTGTTTTCCTCAGAGATGGCATCAGAGACTTTTCAAAGATGTGTATTTTTACCATTTCCATCAGAGCGTTTTCAAAAAGATGTGTTTTCACTGGCTCTGGGCATTGCTGTCTCGTGAATGGACCACAGAACACAGTGAAGGTTTTCCATTTTCACTTGAAAATGTTGTATAAATGAGGCCTAATACAGTCAAAGAACATCAGACTTGTGTTTAATAGAGGCTGATTTTTAGTGCCGCCATCATTTAACGTGAGACGTCACGTTACCCGAGGTGAGTCTAAAATAAAAGACCACTACATTCTGTACATATCCACATTTAGATTCTCCTTCACACCATGACCTATCTACATGCTACGAGGCGAGAGTGCTATTTATGCATTTACAAACACAAATTTCCAAAATAAAAATATAAAAGCCCAAAACACAACATCTGAAGCTGCTGCACAGAAATGTGAGATCATTATGAGTTCATCAAAAACAACTTTGACTCATTATGTTTCTGCAGATGGAACCAATTTGTGAGTAAAGTTTGTCTTGTGTGACGTGAACGTTAAAACAAGACTCTAATTTACAAAGTCTGCCTGCGAGGATGAACGACTTCCCTCCGTGAATGTACAGCAGGGTGGAAAATAAACCGCAAAATGTCGGAAGCATAAATAAGCGGAGTTTTCAGGAGGCGGGTCCTGAGATCAGTCGGAGTCTGAGCCGACACACAATAAACACGGGTAAATAAATTCAATTCTAAAACGGTCCCGTTGTCAAATGTTGCAGAAAGAAAACGTAAATCTCAACAAGGAGAAAAAATAACAATAAAGCGTGAAATATTATAAACGTCACAGTCGATCCCAAAACTCCCAGAGTCTTTATCGGCTTAAAATACCCGACAGTCTCCAGCCAATCGACAGTACGACTGAGCACGCCGTGGTTTATAGACCACCGCTTGATGTGAAAACCTTTTTGGGGGCTTTGAAAACCCGCCGACTGCTTTCAGGAGCTTCTGTGGCCTCGGCGTCTCCTTCATGTGACGTTTGGTCACCGGCGTCCACGCTGGGAAAGCGCTATCCCACAGGTGTGCGCTGCTATTTTAAGAGCCGTAATCCATCTTTTTTCACGAGTTTGAGAGCGTTCTCTCTGTGGCTCGCTGTGAAGAAAACAAAAGGGCTTGTGGCCAGGATTTAGAGACTCGTGGCGGATCCTGCAAACGCCCCCCCCCATTAAACCTCACGACCGCCGGTGGCCAAAGCGGAAGCAGGGGGGAAGAGAGATGCCCGAGCTCGCTATCAAACACTCCAGCTTGGGATGTGACCAAAGTGACAGCAGGATTTCTTCGTGCCATTTTCATTCGACTGACTCCCATCCGGCCCGGGATGATTGTAATATTTTAAAAAGACAGTTCGCCAGACTTCAGTTCAAGCTGAGATATACACAGAACCTATTTGAAAACGCTGTTCGGTACAAACATCTACCGTATTTTCCGCAATATAAAGTGCACCAGATTATAAGGCGCACCTACATTGATCGACATAATTTTCAACTTTGTTCATATATAAGGCGCACCACATTATAAGGTGCATGGAATAGACCAGTGGTCAGCAACCTTTATAGCTCAAAGCCATTAGGTTACATTTTCCACTGATTCTAACACCCAGAGAGGTGCATGCACTTTATTTTGATAGTCCTACCTGCAGCCTATGCCAGGAGGACACTACACACAAAACCTTCTTCACTGCTGGTTGACAACTTACAACTACCGGTAATAAACTAAACTACATGAACTAAGCAACAAAAACACAACACAACACAATTATTACCGACACCACAAACCAAATAGAACCCCCAATAATTGCATTTAAAACACCACAAACAGAAACTCCCATAATTCATTGCAGCTATCGGCTGCACTGAGGAGCTCAGGATGCAAGGCATGATGGGAATTCATGTTTTGTGTTGTTGGAGGTTATTGTGGGTTGTTGTTGGGCTTGGTGTTGTGTTGATTGTGTTTATGTGTTTTTGTTCCCCAGTTTAGGGAGTAATTATTTCATCTAGTTTATTTTGGTTTGTTAGAATGTTGGTGTGCAACCATGAGTGATGAAGGTGTTGTGTGGAGTGTCGTCCGCTCTGAAGATCCGGTTGTGAGGTTAGAGTTGTCAAAATAAAAGCTTCTGGTTGTTCAGCTGTCAAATAGCAGTCTGGAGTAGAGCAATTCTTCCATATATAAGGCGCACCGGGCTATAAGGCGCACTGGCAGCTTTTGAGAAAATTGTAGGTATTTAGGTGCCTTATAGTGCGGGAAATACGGTAATAGAGTCTCTTGTGAAGTTAATGCAATTCGTTTTGCTGTGATTTGATTAATTGTTGAGGGGAAACATTCCGACAAATCGGCGGCGGCGGTTGTGATATAACAGGTTTGAAAAGAAGACGGCGTTCGGCGGCCTTCCTCGGCTCACCGGATTGTTTTTGGTCTGTGAAGCTTCGTATAGTCAAAATGTCACAGTAACTTGGAGACAGCGAGACAAAATTCTACTCATGAAGAATGCCATGGAGAGGATGAGACATGCGACCTTAATCCTTCATGATTGACCTCGTCTGCTTTATGAATAAAGTTACTTGAACAGTTTGGACTAAAACTAATCAGATAAATGGCAAAGTTTGTCTATCTTTTATTATTAGTGTCTTCTAAAGCATGTAAAGAACTTTCTGCTACAGAACTGTATGGAAATTGCTGCACAAATAGACTGATTTGCTTTCATGTAAAAGTTACGCAGAACAAGAACGAGCTCTCTTGCGGTGAGAGTGGAAAACATAAATGGCTTTTGGGTTTTCATTTCAAAAAAGTTTCCCGTTTACACAGCAACATCTTGAAAACGCTGTCTGTTTCCATGGAGACTGAAGAAACACTGACAACAATGTAGTTAGTATGTTGGGTCACTAGTGGGAGCTGTGGTTAATTTTTCTAATGAAACCACACAGACAACAATAAACGTTACATCAAAGGCCCTGCAGAGAATCGGCTTTACTTTTGGACTTTAACATTTTATTCTCCTTGATTTTGGTGATTTTATCATCCTGGACCCGATGGTCACCTGTCGTTCGATGGATGACGGGACTTTTATTGTTGCACCCAGTGACTTTTTCTCTAACATATTGGCTTCCTTTATTTTAGCTTTGGAAGACCCATCTAGACAGTCACCAAACACCCTCAAATAATTTCCTTCGCAATGAACGTTTAGCTGAAAAGATACAAACCAATAAATTACTATATAAATCATCACGTGCAAAAAAAAGCAAGTGTCTATGTATGTATTTTACCAACTTTTTTTACAAAAATTACTCTTTTGAATTGCATAAAATTTTCAAGGATGATTAGTCATCATCCAAGGACCAATCCACTTGATTCCGGGACGTTTACGGCTAATTATTTCTGAATAAATCCCAGAAAACTGTGGAAAATATTTCAAATACAAAGCGGATGAGACAGGCTCCTCGTGGAGATCAAAGGAGATGAAGGATTATAGTGGTTAAACATAACGACTTCCAACAGAGATCAGCATCTGTTGCCATGGAGACGCTCCCTGCGCAGCGTTTCCCACAGCGATATAGCTACCTGACAGGCTAGTTAGCATCGACATGAGCTAACGACTAACATGCTAGCAATGCAAACCCGGTTCTGCAAACAAACTTTGTCGAAGTTTTGCGCTCTACCTCGTGCAGCTCCAGGTAGAATATAGCTCTGGGGTATTTTTTGGAACTGTGGAAGCAATGCAGAAGCACAACATGTAAACTTCACACAGAAACTTCTGGATATGAACATTTCCGCCACGACACCACTGTGGAACACACTTACCTATTCAGTTTTTAAACAGGTGAATAATGCAGATAAAGTGGTGCGGAAGATGGATGGATGTTTCGTAACTGAACGCATTTGTCTTCATGAGTTGAGACAATATTGGTTTAATCACCGTCCAAGGTATAATATAATCATGGGAGCATTTTATATGATTAATACCTTTTTGTTCACGCACCCCCGCCCAGCTGAGTGTGAACATGTGGTATTCCTGCACAATAACAACTTGGAAACGGATCTGTGGAAAAGTTTCCCCAAAGTAAAGGTCAGCTGCATTGTGACAATGAGTAGGCTTCACTGCTTAAGCACACAAACCTAATTAAATACTCCGTCTAATTACACAGCCCAAAGCCACCTCTTCTTTCTAAACTTCTCGCGCTCGGAGGGGGGGGGGTTGTATCGAGACACACATTGAATGACTGCAATATCTTTATAGAGCGTACACAAGTGTTTCAAGATTGCCCACTTCATCTGCTCCTTGATCCACAGCTCTTAAAGCGCTGCTTGCTAATGTGCCGAGAGAGTAAATGGTTTTAATGAGGTGGAGGCTTGTTGTGATGGAGGAGCTGCTTTTAAACACCCATCAGTTCTGAGCTGCACACAGAACCAGGCCTGGGTCACAAACCCCCATTCGGATCTTACCGAGTCATTTCAAAAGATCGTGTTTTGGCCGGACACGAGCACGAGTCCAAGTGATTCGGTGTCGGTCACTGATTAGCGGCAGATTTGACTATTAATGCTGTGCTATAATTGCGGAACACTTGTAAGCACCAGGACTCCCATTTGGCAAACACCACCCACTTGGCAGCTAATTAGACCTCAGCAGACGGAAACAATTTACAAATACAAATGTCTTGTATCGTCTTGCAGCTCCAGGTGTTTCAAATGTGTTCATTTTCAAAATAGTGTTCAATCAATCAATAGCACAACAATTAGAAAATATAATTACAAGGTATAATTATATTGGTTATAGGAGTGTGAACAACATAGACTATAGTGCCAGGATCTTTTTTTTTTTTTCGAAATAAAACTGCTATTATTTTTTTTTTTACATGACATCTGCTCCAGTGTGAACTACACTGTCATCAATCTGACAATTTGTGGGATAGTTTATCACGAGCAGCAAAACCTGTTTTCCCAAGAATAGAACTTGTATTCCCCAAAACGCAGCTGGGTTTTCTTATAATTTATAGTGAACCTCACTTTATTTGACTTGAAGGCAATATATTAGAGGAGATTCTATAGTGCTGTCAAATGGAATCTGTTGCCCTGAGCACACTGATTCATTACGCTTCCAATTATTTCCTCCATTATACATTTCAACTGATGCCTGTTACACACTGTGTGTGTGGGTTTTTTTTGTGTGTGTGGTTTTTTTTTTAACAATCTTATATATCCACAGGTCACCACACTGTACCACATGAATCTAGTAAACTTGGCCATTTCCATTGAAAAATATCCCAATAACCCTGGCGTAACATTTGAGGCAGCGCCTTTAAAGAAGAGCACATCCAACACATCTGTCTACCATTCTCTACTTGCTGACCGGCCTTTTTTTATGTTGTACCATATCTATTTGACTTGTGATGTAATTTCACTCCGTCTCTGCTTCTCCATTTGTTTTGCAGACATCAGCAGTTTCTCACTCCCGCGAACACCAGTGCAATGTCTTTAATGTCAAGGAGAATATGGTTTCAAATTTAAAAAGGAAAAAAAAAGAAGCCTCTCAGAGTCAATCATCATTTAATTCCCTTTGCAACACTGAAGATTTTCCGCCTCCTCCTTGTGATTTGGCCAGCAGTATGTGACCTTTCACTGATCAGAATCTACTTCGCCTTAACGTTGTACTCCTGAGAAACGACGCCGCCACTCGAAGCAGGGTCGTCTGCAGTGTTGTGGAAGATAACCAAAAAGATTCCTGTAAAGCGCTCGACACAGACGTCTGCGCTGACAAGTCCTGCACTGTTGTGTTTTTTGTTCACCCAGTTGTACTCGCACGCTATCGACCTGGAAAACCTTGAACCAAATGCTTGTCTGCAAACACGTCTGTGCACAATCGTTCTCGTCCTGGACTGACGTGACGAAGCAGCCGCAGCTTCAATACTTCATCCTGTCTCATAAACTAAAGTCAGTACTCAGTGTTGGCAAGTAGCTAAAGGTTAGATTACTGGTACTTGTCCTTTAAAGATTTCATATTATCCAGCTGTTCACCTCCTCCTCCTGATCTGGCCGGTCCAGAAAACTCGTATTCAGAGTTTCCAGCTCCTCCTTGATTTTCCTCCATTTGAGTATTGGCTCATAGGAGCTGTATTCAGAATCTGCTGTGTCTGTGTGAGCTGGACTGGCTCCGCCCACACACGCCCATATTGGGAAGAGGAAGAAGTACGTCCTCTCGTGGTGCCATGTGCCAGAGCAGGTCCAGGTATGGGGACAATTAGTGCTGTTGGAAAACCACAAGAAATAGAGTTTTGCACGATATGAGCCCTTTAAAAAAGTTGTATTGGTGCGTCCCGAGTGAGACCAGTTTTTAATTAGAAGATACACCATTTCTAAAGCACAATGGGAAAATGTACCAATGCGGCAGTTTAAAAAAATATATTTTTACAAGAACATATCTGGATATTTGGCGTACAATTCCAACAAAACGCATTGTATTCGTTAATAATCTTCAAGGTTTCACTGAGTGTTTAAAAGGAAGCAGAAATGTTCCTCTGAAGTGCTGGACACAGACATTTGTGCTGACACTTTCTGGCACTGTTGTGTTTTTCACTTTTTACAATTCAGTTTTTACAAGACTACAGAGTGCATGTAGGAGTGGATGAACAAGGATCTGTCTGTGCAGTCTGAGACTTTCCACACAAAGCAGCTGCAGCTCTCAGTGCTTTCACCTTCGTCTTCATCTTCACCTTCTGGCCATGTTTACACGTAGCCGGGTATTTGAAAAACAAACTGAGATTACTCTGTGTTTGAGCGCATTTACACATAAACGCAGCTACGAGTCACCACAAACCAGAATTAGTTAAAACTTGGGGGAGGTGGATGTATACGTCACAAATCGTGACGTCCTGTTGTTTTTATCCAGGATTCTGATTGGCTGTCATGGCTTCATGCTTCTGCTTCCACTGCCCCCTACAGGTCTGGCTGCTCATGTTTTTATCCCCCGTCGTAGCCGATAGGCCCCGAAGGGGGATCTTGAAACAGTCTCCGTACGTCCGTCCGTTCGAACATTTCTACCTATATCTCGGCAACCCCTGGGCCCACAGTGACCAAACTTCACATGTGGATACATCTCAGAGGGGGAAGGGATACTATGGTGACCTTGAACTAATTTGCATATTAAGTAGGTCACAGGGTCACGAAGTGCTTAAAAACACATTTTGGGCTCTGGAGGCCTAGGTTTTTGAGCTAGGGCTCTGAAATTTTATACACACCTACTAGTACTCTGGGGACACCCTCCAGCATACCAAGAGACCTGACCTTGACCTTGAAGATTGGTAAGGTCTGAAGTTTGCTCGTCATGGTTGCACAATACATGTATTTTCATATAAACATTTCTCCTCATTTCTCAGCAGTTCCTGGGCCCACAGTCACCAAACTTCACACATGGACACTCCACCTGGGGAGAAGGGGCACCATGGTGACCAGGACCTAATTTGTATATCAGGTCACAGGGTCACTAAGTGCATAAAAACACCTTTTGGGCTCTGGAGACGTATTTTGACATAGCTTATGAAGAAGACCTTTCAGATTCTACATAATGATCTACTAGGACCCATGGAACACCCTCTAGTGTACCAAGTGTGCTGCCTTAGAGCTGGCTTTGTGAGAAAATATAAAGCCCTCCGGCGGGGGATTAGCCGAGCAACGGCCTTCTTGTTTGTTTTTTGTTTGGATTCCTGCTCCCAATCATCAGCGATTGCTATTGCTGTTTCTCTCAACTATAAAAGTACCAAGTCGCAGAAGATGGATTGGGAGTTCTGGAAGCAGTGATGTGCGCATGCTGAGTAGCAGCTTACATGGAGCATTTTCAAAAAGTTGCATTTCATAAGTTTTGCATTTTCAACTTGAACATGTTGTTGAGCATTAGTTTAATAAAGTAACTCGGACACCTTGTGTTCCCAACTGCCACTTGAAGTTCATTTGTCAACCTTCCAAATAGCATCACTCTAAATTAAAGTGCAGGTTGCGACGCTATCAATGATGATATTTAGTAAGATCCAATTAACCTGGAGTGTGTACATGAACTAAACAAATATTACACTCCTGATTTATGCGCGTGTCACAAAAATACATCATTGGCATCACAATCAAGACTTTTTTTCTCTCCCAAATATTGATATTTCCATCAGCCTCAAAAACATCACTTGTGCTATGATGAAGTGTGCCCTTTTGTGAAACCTTTATTTGACCATGATGTGTCGGCGCCTTAATGAGACACTTGCTAAATGTCACACCAGAGGGCCGCCTCGCCACCCAATTGCCTCTCTGATCAGCCCACCAGTCCCTGGTCAATTAAAAGTCCGTGTTGTCAGCTCAAATGAGCTTAAGTCGGCTCAGTGGGTTGGACCTGGGCAGTGAGCTCGGCTGTTTCTTTTTCATCTTTGGCCCTTTGAACTCCAAAGTCTTTGACCACTATTATCCTGGACTTCGAAGGCAAAACGACAGAAATCACAACAAAATGAATTATGATGCAATGGAGTGAATAATTTCTTGGCGCAGTGGAGAAGGTGCATATTTCCTACCTTTAGTCTGTGGTCTAAAAACACTTTTAATCAAGTCTCCCTCGCAGCCCTCCAAAGAGGATCTAATCTGATTCTTTCCCTTCAGTCTTAGTTAAAATTCATACTCCTTATTTCTTATCAGCAGTTTCCATGCTCACTCTGCTCTCCATAGAAAACTATGGAAGCTTTTTTTATTTTACCTTTATGAAACTTTGCAAAAGTAAAAATCAATCATCTACTTTCACACCTGAGACGTTTCTAGAATTCCAGCCAGCAAAAAAGGTATAAACATGACATGGTTTGATGGGAGGTGTTGAATGAATATCGGTCACTGACTGACCAGCTTCCATGACAAGGCGTTACGAAAGAACCAACGTATCCCATCCAAAGTAGCTCCTGACCCTTCACAGTGCCAATATCCAGAGTTCGATGTGCTTTCATAGCCATCGTTTTAAAGTCTTGCACCAGTCAGTCATTTCACCACTCGTAGTCTGGTGCAGACTGAAACAGTCTCAGTCAGGCTGACTTGAAGAGCTGGACTCTGTGCGGTGTTGTGTGAAATCAGCAAAACCAGGAAGTGTGCCAACCCTCCTGAATACTCACAAGTCTGAGCCAAAAGGCAGTTTGATGAGCTATGGGCTTCGGCTTGTTCAGTGAGCATATCACATATAATCAAACCTGTTTGAGGAATATGTTAACAACTAATTTAAACAATTGGTCTGATTACTTTATGAACATGCAAATTCAGTGTGATTCCATGCACGTATGGAGCACCAATAGCTACCAGTCGTCTCAGGAATCCAGCTATCCACATGATGACAAGAATGGGCAATGATGGAAAGAAAAAAACGTGCCTTTGCAGAATCAGACTGAGAAATGGAGACTCTCTGCTGCTGCAGATGGGGGTAAAGGATCGAAGAAGAGAAAAGGAAAGGACATCAACAGAGATCAAGAAGCTACAAACAGATTGCCATAAGAAGGCAGCTAATCCACTCGCTGCAGACTTGATGGGGTCAGAAGGCTCAGATCAAGACTTTCTTCTTATACCGTCAGATATCCTGCAGGGAAGTGGAGACAAGGGTATTAGTGGCAGATGATGGTGAAGTTTGAAAGAGAAAGCAGACAACAGGAACTCCTGGGAACACCGATGTCTGTATGCTGTGCTCCAGTGTCTCCGGTTTGGTCTGGGAGTGGCTTGACGAAGCTGCAGGGGACAAAGACGTTTGGGCTTCATTGCTTTTTATTTGACCTTGAGGGTCGTATCATCAAATACATCAAATAAAATGGATAAGTCACAATCATGATGGTTGAGCTGAGGTTGGCAGAAAACTGAAGCGATGGCAAAAATGAACAAGAACAAAACGCACAGCCATTAGTTTAGAAATGTGTTGATATCAAGGAGCAAGAATCACCAAACTAACTACAATGTGTTGATTCACATTCTCCCAGCACTGTGAAAACACCCAGAGACTATTGGATTGGGATTTTCCTTTACTGGATGCCCTTATTTGAAATGGCATGCACTACTCCTCTGTGTATTTATTTCATTTTACTTTACTTTATTTTATTTTGTAATATGTGTGCACTGCTCACGAGCTAACTGTGACTGCTATCATACAATATATGTCTGTGTTGTACATTGTCTTGGGTCTTGCGAACATGTCTCTTGCACTTTAATTTCCCACAGCTTTCACTTTTTGACACATCACCTGACACACTGCATTTTGTTTATTTATTTTTGTTTGTCTTGACATTTACCGTAACATTTCAACGTACTGGGAACATACTGGGTACCTGCCGGCTTGCTGCGCTGCACAATGGCCGGCTCTTTGCCTGTTATGTCCCACTGCTCCAACACAATTTTCAATAATGCGATGTTGCTCCCAGTCCTCTGAAATGTGCGATTTACGCCTCGTCAAACCTGAGAATTGAGATCTATTATTGCACGTTGTGCAGACAGAGCTGTGTATATATGAGATGTTTTGCAGCTTTGCAGGTTGATCATGTTGTACCGTAATGCAATGTGGCAATGTACACAAACACTGGCACATATCTTCTGCACCAACTTGGCTGCCTACCGCCGGAAGGGCATCGATGTTGGCGGCAGCTGGAATATCAATATTGGATCATAAATTAAATAAAATGTCAACATTTACTGGGGTATCAATAGTTTTGGACCTCCTTTATTGTTTAGCGAGGATGCATAATAGTGTAGTGGTTTGCATGATTGCCACAGTGTGGGATAACAATGGCTTAATTTCCGGCTGAATGCCTTTCTGTGCGGAGGTTCCATGTTCTCCCTGTGTATGTACAAGTTTGTTCGCATAATCATATGAATTTGGCTGATGAATGACTCAATTGTCACTGTTTCATCTCTGTCTCTTCGTGACAAACAGGTGACCTCTCGAGGGGATACCAATACTTTGCCTTGCATCCAGACCCCCCCCCCCTCCACACACACACACACACACACCCCGACCCTAAATTGAATAAAGCATGTATAGGAGATGGATGATTGCTTCATATTGGTTCTGCAAATGGTCCACTGTCAGAGCAAATCAGCGAATCAAGATTTAGTCCTTGAAGACTGAAAAAGGGAAGCAACATTTCCAGCCTGAGGTAAGTTTAAGGAAACAAAGATGAGCACTTTGCTCAATCAATACAAACAGCTGCTGAGACAAAATAAAGTAGATTTTTTGTTTTTCAAGTGAGCCTTTAAAAAATAAGATACACATGGGTAACACTTTTCTGGTACCAGTCTGGAGGAAAAAAAACCAACAACGTACAAAAGCACAATTTTATTTGAAATGGCTTGAAAGTGACAAATATAATTGGCATGCAGGAATAAACAAGACATATTCTTTCAAATTCAATATGTTTTTGGCTGAGTAAAACTTTGTCTCCAAAGACGGTTAAGATGCCATCAATACTGGAAACATTAAGAGAGAACTGTAATTACTGTTTCGATGTTATTCAAAACAATAATACAGCGTACCTATCAGACTGTGAAGGACTCGGCTTTGATGGCATTTTACATCGATTCGTGAAGACGCTCATTCATTTATTTGACAGGAGACGCAGAATGAAGAAGCATTTTCAAGTTTTAAGACCCACGTCAGGAAAAAAAACTTCTCTCACATGATGAACGGTGTCATGACAGCAGTGACAGAAGATCAGATGAGTGCAATAACAATTGATATTTACCAGGGCAAGTGTATCCTAATAGTCACTTGTTAAAAGAGTCGTATATTGACAGGCACCGGGGAGACCGCAGACCTCCATCAATGACACGTTTGTTTGCGAAACCGATTTATCATCACTAGCATGTTCGCCGTTAAACTTGACTTGCCCTTGGATGATGACAAATCATTCCAGAAAGCTTCATGCAAATCGGGTGAGTAGTTTTCGTGAAATATTGGTAAAATTCATACATACAAAGCAATAAATGAACAAATACACGCAGACAAAAATGTAACCTTTTCAGCCCAACTTCCATTGGCGAATGAAATGCTGTCGTCATAATGAAATGCTGTCGTCATAATGAAATGCTGTCGTCCAGAGACATAACGCCAAACAATTATCTCTCTCGTGTCGTTCAAAGAGTTGCAACCACATTGACAAGTTTCTGGAACACACCAGGTTTTACTGCTGCATACCACAAAATGACCTTAATATACCTGCCCAGGGTGAAAAAAGGCTTGTTGATCAATACCAATGAGACACGTAGAACTTGTGGCTGACAAAGCGTATTTTCTGCCTTTTCCACAGCTGCTCAGGGTTTCTTCTCTTCCTATCCCTAATTCTCTTGTGGTGTTTTTCCACATAAACTGAAAAAAGAACAATGAATCGATTCATTCAGACTGTTTTTGACCAATTTTGACAAATAACCATACTATTTGGCAATAATCGCCAAATTTGTTCAGAAATGCTCTTAAATAATTCATTATTTTAACAAATAGTTACAAAATGTACACATCAGTAATTAGCTAGTTGCTTCCAGTCTATACAAAGCTGTGTGATTATTAGAGTTTTGCCTCACACGGTGTCGTTAATCCCTTAATGTTGCAGCGCCGCAATTAGCTTGGTTTTGTTGGAATTATCATCAATTCCGCGCGTCCGTTTGGTTATGAAGAAGAGTCAAACCGTTGTCTGGATGAATTGCAGGAGTCTTTATTGTACTGAATGCATTCAGGGCAACCATACATGCACTACAAGAGTACAGAATAGAAGCCTCGTACTTTGACGGAGCATAAGATTTATACAGTTGAACCTGACCTCTTGACCTCGGCGGACCCCTTATTTGGTCTCAGAAGGTATTTCATGCTTGTGATTGGTCACAGTCAGATAGTGGTCTCTACATGAGTCAATGCATACGTCATGGCAAAGGTAAAGTTTTTGGGGTAAACAAGAGCTGGTTTGAGCCGGTTCTTCAAACCGAAAGTACCTGAGGTGAATGTGAGGACAGAGGTTAATAAGAGGACAGGGCTCTGATTATAAGAGGTAATACTGTGTTATAACCCTTTCAATCCCCCTTTTGAGCTTATCAAAGCTCAACACAAGGAAATGTGCCTAAAAAATAAAGATACTAAAAAAATATATATATTTATCCCTTTTTTGGGCTTTGTCCAAAAATGTAACAATCACAACCTGTCAAAACATCATTTTGAGACCTTATATTCAAGTAATTACTTCAAACATGATTATGATACTTCAATAGCGGAATAAACAGCGTAAATGTGGAGAGAGAGAGAGAGAGAGAGAGAGAGAGAGAGAGAGAGAGAGAGAGAGAGGAGAGAGAGAGAGAGAGAGAGAGAGAGAGAGAGAGAGAGAGAGAGAGAGAGGAGGAGAGGAGAGAGAGATGAGAGAGAGAGAGAGAGAGAGGAGAGAGAGAGAGAGAGAGAGAGAGAGAGAGAGAGAGAGAGAGGAGAGAGAGAGAGAGAGAGAGAGAGAGAGAGAGAGAGAGAGAGAGAGAGAGAGAGAGAGAGAGAGAGAGAGAGAGAGAGAGAGAGAGAGAGAGAGAGAGAGAACTATGGAGGTGGTTTGGCACACCACTTGTTGGAGAGGAGCACTCCTTCTCGCTCTCTTGGTGAAGGGAGGTCTTGCACCTTTTCCTTCCTGGGGCGTTCTTCCGATCTCTCGTCCCGCCGAGGATCAGGGTGGACTACCTGATCCTTGATGAGCCACCAGAGGATTATTCTGCCTCTTTTGTTGAGGTGGTCTTTGGTTCCTCAGCCGAGGAGGTCCGGTCCTGCTGGTCAGCAGGTGTTTCACGGCGTCCGGTCTCTTCAGCCGAAGAGGGAAGCGCCGTTGTCGTGTGGGATAGATGGTACCAGGTGTCCCCCTTTCCTTGGAGTCGGACTGCATGGGAGGTTCTTTCGGTGACAGCGAATGGTCCGGTCCAGCGAGGTTCAGACCACTTTCGTTTCAGGGATTTCAGGTACACCTGTCCTTTGGGCAGGGCTGGTTGTCCTGTAATGTCAGCGACTGCAGCCTCGTCTGGTTTCGGGTCACCTGGAAGATCAGAGAGTCTGCAGAATTGATTAGCAACTTCTCTCGCTTGTGCATTGATTTTTTCATTTGTGTACGTTACCAGTCGAGTCTGGGGACCTGGAAAAGGTCTACCCGTGCATGCCTCAAAAGGCGTCTGTGTCCTTGTCCCACTTAGGGACATTCTGACTGACATAAGTGCCAGTGGTAAAGCCTGCAGCCAGTTCATAGAGGTGGAGTGAACAATCTTTCCCAGTTTGTCCTTCAGAGTGCGGTTCATCCGTTCCACCAGTCCCTGAGACTGGGGATGATAAACCGATCCGAACCTATGTTTGAGTCCCAACATTTTCTCCACTAATTGAAGATGTTTGTTTTTGAAATGAGTTCCATTGTCTGATGTATCACTCTGGGGAACCCGTGTTGCGGGATGTAATGGTTCACCAAACACTTAACCACTGTGTTGGCGTCTTCACGCCGAGCCGGATATGCCTCTGGCCACCCTGACCAGGCATCTGTTAGTACCAGAAGGTACCTTTGTCCATTAACTGGAATGAGCATGTCGGTGTAATCCATTACAACAAGTTGTCCTGGTTCTGTTACCTGGGTCTGAGCTCCTTTACCGGGCTCTGGTTTAGTCGTTGGTTTGGAATTGTACAGTGCACACGTCACACATTCAGACAACACATTTTGACATACTTGCAACATGTAGGGATGCCACCAACATTTTTCCAACCTCCTCCAAACTTCCTTCAGGTTTGAATGTGATGGACTGTGTGCTTCATGTATCAGTGTTATCAATGTGGATTGTGGGACTGCAATCTTTCCGTCTTTTCTCCATATGCCCTTCTCATCCTTCTTTGCACCTTTTGATATCCAGCCGGATAGTTCCTCCGGGGAAACCTGGTGCTGTTCCTGTTCAGGTTCTAATTCAGAAAGTGTTTCTGAGGTTCTTAGAACCATCTGGGTGTCAGCTGGTTGGTACCCGGCGGCCATTTTGGCTGCCTCATCAGCTGCACGGTTTCCTCGGGTAATGGGATCTATTCCATTTGTGTGTGCTTTACATTTAACAACAGCCACTTCTTTTGGTAGGTTTATCGCTCGTAGAAGTCGGTGTATGTCTGGGAGATGTCTCACCTGTTCACCTCCAGCTGTAACAAAATCATTTCTGATCCATTCTGTCAGGGTTACATGTATTATTGTACAAACGTAAGCTGAGTCTGTGAAAATATTTACAGTGCAACCTTCAGCTAGCTCCAATGCTTCGCACATTGCAACTACTTCTGCTCTTTGAGCCGATTGTTTCCCTTCAATCTTTTTGCTTACTTTTATGTACAAATAGCCAGTGTCTTGTTCCTGTTCTACCACTGCACATGCTGAAACTAGTTCGTTTACTGTAAGATCTCTGTGACAGCACCCGTCGGTGTAGAGTGTGAGGTCAGGGTTTGGGATGGGTGTCGTGTGCAGTCCGTCTCTGAGTTTGTTTTCTCGTAGAGTCAGTTCTGTACAGTTATGTGGTTTTCCTTCCAACACAGCGTCGGCCATATTGATTCCTTCATGTGTCCATGTGATGTGTGGTTGTGTCAGCGCTTTGTCAATGTCTGTTTGTCGTTTTGATGTCATTGTGAAAGCTTTGCTGTCCACTAACTGAACTAGCTCATGTGAGCAGTGTATAGTCAGTGGATGTTGCATAACAACATGTGCTGTTTTTTGTAGTAATCGAGTTGTTGCTGATGCCAGAGCTTCACACAGGGCGTGTCGTGCCTCATATTGTTCATATGGTGTGGAGATGTACATTAGGACCTTTCTCTCTCCCCCTTGCTTCTGGTGCAACACACCAGAAGCACTGTTTGTTTTTGCTGAAACATCAAGGTGAAAAGGAAGTGTATAGTCAGGGAGAGCAGCATCAGCAGCAGAAGAAAGAAGTTGTTTAAGCGAGACAAACGCTCGTTCAGTATGTATGTCCCAGTCCAGCTTAGCAGTGAGGTTTCTCATGCCTTTTTCGTTTACCAGGCGCCGCAAGATATGTGTGCGTTCCGCATAGTCTGGGACATGGAATCTGGAGAAGTTGCACAAACCCAAGAAAGAAAGCATTTGTTTGACATTGTCAGGTTTAGGATGGGAAAGAACAGCACAGCGGTGAGATGACAACATGCCAGAGCCGTTACAGGAGACTTCTCGTCCTAGAAAAGTCACGCGTGTGCGAGCACATTGCAGTTTGTCACGGGAACATTTCAGACCTGAAGCGTTAAGATGAAGTAGGAGATTGTGAGTTGCAGTTAGAGCAGATTCTTCAGTTGGTGCAGCCAGGAGGATGTCGTCCACATACTGGATGAGGAGGACACCCTCCGAGAGTGACAAAGGAGACAGAACCTTACGGAGAACCGCATTGAAAATGCCAGGAGACAGAACAAACCCTTGGGGCAGACGCGTGTAGGTGTACTGAACTCCCTCCCACGTGAATGCCACCATGGGCTGAACCTGCGAGGAGATAGGGACCGAAAAGAAAGCATTAGCAAGGTCAATGACAGTGAAAAATCTGTGTTCAGGGGTCAGTTGAGACAAGGCAGTAAATGGGTTAGGGGTTGGGAGAACAGGCGTGGTTACGTGCGCATTCACAGCTCGAAGGTCATGGACCATCCTGTACTTTCCTGGGCCTTTCTTTACTGGAAGCAATGGCGTGTTCCATGGAGAAGGCTCCGTCGTTGGTTGGAGTACGCCAGCCATCAAAAGGTTATCGATGGTACCTTGAATTGCTAACCTGGCTTCATTTGGGATCGGATACTGACGTTCCCACACCGGGGTGGGGTCGTGTTTCCAGGTCACCGGAGTAGTCTGGACATGTCCGACATCGTCTTTTCCTGTGGACCAAACAGATTCGGGCACGGAAGACAACAACGTTGCAGTGTGTTCGGAGTCAGTGGTTTCACGGCCATGTGATCGTGGGAGAAGATGATGTTCATAAATTACAGAGAATGTTGTGAGATGTGGGGGAACGGGGATGCGATAAGCCTGCAAGGATTTAGAATACATAAGGTCCAATCTGGTGGTTGTACACCAGTCTGTGGCCTTTTCACAGTCTGCTGCAAAAGGCCCTAGATCTTTGGCGGTGTGTTTGGGGCTAATTAGCAGTGTGACGTGTGGTGCACAGGGTACCATGGGTGGGGGTGGTGTCCGCATCATATACCACTCCCGTTGTTCTGTTGTGAGCGAGATGGATAAACATGCACCCGGCGGACCTACTACCAGGTAGGTTGGGGTCATGGAGTCCATCAAGTCTGCAAGAGATTTGTCAAATGCATCCAAATAACAAGTGTCATCATATCTGTCATAGTACATAGTGCAATGCAGAGGGTCAGGAGGAGGTCTCAGGGGAGAGAGAGTCATCATCCATGGCGTCCAGCTGTTGACAAAATCAGTGACAGACCTCCAGTTTGGTGCGGTGATCTGCACAGCAGCCCAGTAGATGTCAGCAACTTGAGTCGAGTTGCTGGTTTCCCACAACGGGAGCATAAGGGCAGCCACATCATCTGAGCAGTTCAATACAGTTCCATCAGGCAATGTCATTTGAATGCCAGCAGAATGGCATTTCAGCAAAGGTGTGAACACGGCCAGCAGGTCTCTTCCCAGGAGGTTTACTGGACACTGAGGAGCATATACAAAAGAACAGGAGTGTGTCTGTGCACCCAACTTTGTGAGGAGGGGTTTTGTGAATTTGCAGGAAGTTGATTGACCCTCAAAACCAGTGAGTTCAATAGATCTTTTGGAGAGAGCAGCCTGGCGTGGCAGTTCGTTCAGAGTGGATGTTCCAGCACCTGTGTCCACCATAAAAGAAAATTGTTGTTCACCGACTGTCATAAGAACTCTGGGTTCCTGCAACCCAGGTTCCAAAACTGGTTCCGGGCCCCGTCATTGTGGATAACTGCCTCCTCGCGGCGGTTGCTGTTGCTGCGGGGGCATGTGTTGTTGGGCAGGAGCCTCCCATGTGCCTGTCGGCCATGACGGTTGTGGTGGCATGAAATGAGGTTGCATCACCTGATTCTGACCAGCAGGTGGCGGCATCCGTGGAGGACCTCTCCAGCCAGATGCACGGCCTCTCCCCCTTTGCTGGTTGTTTTGCGGGCAGTTCCGGGAGATGTGGCCAACCTGACCACATACCCAGCAGACGGCGGTGCTGTAATCAACACCTCCAGGTGTCATCTGTCGTTGTGGCGCCGGATAACGACCTCCTCCCCGTCCACCAAAACCTCCGCGACCCTGAAACATCACACTAGACATCACAGGTATTATTGAAGCACTTGAATCGTCAATTTGGGTCGGAGGGGATTCTTTAGGCCTAACGGGAGCCTGTACTTTCTGTTCCTTTTTTAGCTGCATGTGAAGCAATTTTTTCTGAAGGATTTCAGTTTCCTTGCCTTCCTTGCGGTTTTGATCTACATATCTTTTTAAGTGATGTGTGACGTGCAGCTTCCATGTTTTCAACGGACGGGCGTTGTGTTCGGGGTCGTCTTGTAGCTTAGTAAGAACCTGTAACGGGAGTCCCTTCTCTACTCCTAGTTTATACATTAGTCCGGTGGTTGCATCCTTTGAGGGGTGTGAACCTGTTTTACTAATAAATTCACTCTCCGTTCGTTGTATAAACTCATCAGCGGACTCATTGTTTTTTAGTTCAAAAGTGAGATCCTCCACTGAACAGGGAGGAACAGGGAAGACGTCCTCGAGGGCTGCTGTAAGGGAAGTGAAGAATGTTGTGGTCAACTGAGTATCGAGAAACAGACTTCCTAAGCCTGAGCGGCTAACCACTGCTTCAAACTGTGTCTGAGTGCAAGCTCTGCCTATGGCTCCTTTCATGTCCCCCCATGCAAGTGTCATGCCGGTGCAATGTTTCAGTACCCCATTCAACCAGCGGAGGCCCCCCTCCGCGATGGGAGGCAGGGCATCCACTATGCCCTGTACTTCTAAGAAAGTCCAGGCCTTGTACGTGCTCACCTGACCATTGGGTCCCATTTTTGTGAACAGCGGAAATTGACTACCTTTGTCGCCTGCAGGTTGTTTTTTTCTGAGACTCATGTCATGTCGCCGTGGTGTGCGTGATGTAGATTGGGAATCGTCTCCCCATTCTGTGCTTTGTTCGTCGTTGTCGCTATCTGCGTCAGTCTCCGGCTGCTTCATCCTAACCCGTCGTTGCCGCAATGACTGCTGTAATGAAGCAAGGAGTCCCTGTGAGTCTGGTCGATTACGTGGAGTCTCAGTCTGGGATTGTGATGGTGTGAGCGCTGGGGTCAGAGGTGGTTGTAGACGGCGGGGGTTGTCAGAGGGAGTCAGGGGACGGGAGGAATGCGCGGGGAGGGGGCACGGGGGGAGGTCAGGAATGCTGTCAAAAGACGCTGTCGGGGCCAAAAAGTGGTCAAGAGGATAGGAGGTCTGGGGAGAAGTCAGGGTTGATGGTTTTCTGTCTCGTGTTTTGGGTTTGGCATCTGGGGTCGGTGCCAGTAGGTATGGGTAAATTGGATCGGCTGAAAGCTTTGATCTTGGCTGAACTGGTGGCTTTTCAATCACGTATCTACCCGTGGGAGCCCCTTTGTCATGAAGTTCTCCTTTTAACACTCCACTCGTAATTTCAAATGTGGGCATGCAGGTGGTTCGGAATGGATTGAACGGATTGGGTGGAATGTCTGACTGTGGTAATTCGTACTGAGGTGGAGGATCTATGTTGACGTGTGGTGCAGGTAATGTGGGGTACAGTCCAGAGGAGGAAGGCATTGCATCAACATTAAAAGCAGGAATCTCACTGAGACAGACAGCCGGCGCGCTGAGGGGGCCCCCCCCTCCTTTCTCACTCCGTCTCTTTTCCTCTCCCCCTGAGTCTTCAATTTTTTTTTCACTTCTGCATCTGACTTTCTCTTATAATTTTTTTCACACACCAGTGCAGTCATGTATAAATTCCTCACAATGCCCTTCCACTCATTGATCTTACTATGCGATACTCTCCTTTTTCTCGCACCCCGAGAGAATCCGACCAGTCCCTTTTCTTCCAAAGATTTCAGCTTTTTCAAGTAACATTGTTCAGCTTTACCGCATATTCCCATCAAACATTTACTTGAACTCTTCCGAGATATCCAACCTCCTTTACCCATCTCCTCAAACCAATCTTCTGCATTTTTTCTAACCTTATCTCGTTCTCTCTTGGTATAATTACCCACATATATATTCACCGCATTCTTGAATTGTGTTTCAAGATTCTGTCCATTTTCGTTTTCTGCAACATCATATATGTCGAACCAGTCCTCTTCCCTGTCAAATTCACCTTCCATCTTATCTCTCTTTTTTTTTTTTTTTTTTTTTTTTACTTCACGAGACCCAGCCGTCACGTAACTTCAAGCCCAAATTTCTACACGAATACAATTATTTTGAGTCTGACCGTGACTCGCAACACGGATATCTTTTCCTGCCCTCCGCGTACGGGCCGGTCATACAATAATCTGGTCAAGATCTGCAGTTATTATTCCGCCCACTGCTGGGCGACCCATAATACAAATTATTTCACACAATAATCTGGTCAAGATCTACAGTAATTATTTCCTGCCCACTGCTGGGCGACCCATAATACAAATTATTTCCCAATTTCCCATTCAAACAGACAACAGTATTTTATCAAAATTACAGATTACTTATCTCAACACACTGGAAGAGGACCTTGAATTTTTGAAGGATAATACCTTCTTACCTTTTATTCAGGTGGCCGGCCCAAGATCGTCTATCAGTGTGAAGAAGATTTTCATCCGAAGTATTTACCTCTTCATCACGTCGGGGTCACCAAATTGTTGGAATTATCATCAATTCCGCGCGTCCGTTTGGTTATGAAGAAGAGTCAAACCGTTGTCTGGATGAATTGCAGGAGTCTTTATTGTACTGAATGCATTCAGGGCAACCATACATGCACTACAAGAGTACAGAATAGAAGCCTCGTACTTTGACGGAGCATAAGATTTATACAGTTGAACCTGACCTCTTGACCTCGGCGGACCCCTTATTTGGTCTCAGAAGGTATTTCATGCTTGTGATTGGTCACAGTCAGATAGTGGTCTCTACATGAGTCAATGCATACGTCATGGCAAAGGTAAAGTTTTTGGGGTAAACAAGAGCTGGTTTGAGCCGGTTCTTCAAACCGAAAGTACCTGAGGTGAATGTGAGGACAGAGGTTAATAAGAGGACAGGGCTCTGATTATAAGAGGTAATACTGTGTTATAACCCTTTCAGTTTCAGTTCAGCTTTGAGGACAAAGTAAAACGTACAGAATCCAGCGCCAACTGCTCGACGGTGTCCTTAAAAACCTACAAAGGTTCCAGCTCTTAGCAAGCAATATTATACAATCAGGCACTCACTGAAGGCAGTCTGAATATTCTTTTTTTGTAAACAACTGGGCACCATTAAAGTTTGGATGAATACCATGTTTCCCTGAGCAGCGATCCTTCTCCAAAGACTGACTTTAAAACTAGGACTGTGGCTAAAACACCACTTCTTGAATAATTTACAAAATAACATATACGAGGGCTTCCGATGAAACTTGCGCCGCAATGTTCGATAGTGGGGTAATTTTTTATTTTTTTTAAAAAAGCTCATTAAAGCTCGCAGCCGAGCCAAACTGATAACAACTGTCAACTCTCTCATTACTGCCACCGCTATAGAAATACATCCTACAGTGGCGATGGCTCGGGGTGCCTGCCGGGCGGACAAATGCGGAGCAAAACACCGTCTGCCTGTTGGCGCAGAACACATTTTAGACAAATAACACATTGAGACAAGATAAAATTATTCAGACATAAAAAAATATCCATCCTTACTCTGTCATTTCTGCATGCGACGCTGCATAACCTGCTAGTTTTCTAGTTGAATAATACAATGACTCGCACAGGGACAACATGCAGACTCTGGTAGTAGAAAAATAAGACATACTTTTATTGTGGCTGTGGAGAAATTCTTTCACTTTACAGGTATAAAGGGTTTCAAAACAAATAAGAAAGGAATCGACCAAGAAAGTGCAGCAGCGACATACTTTGCAGGGAAAACGTACACATATAAATATATACACAGGATAATATGGCAATAATGCACAGATCCTATTAAACAGATATGACCTGATTGCAGCATGTAGGTTATTGCACGGCCAGGTTATTGCTGGTTGTTAAGCAGTTTGACAGATTTTGGCAGAAATGAGTTTTGCTGGTGGTTCTAGAGGCCCTGGATCTCCTGCCAGAAGGTAGGAGCTGGAACTCGTGGGATAAAATATAAAAGGCCCTCAAGCCTGGACTCAAAGCAGAGATTTTTCTGGATCTGGGGGTGGGGGGTGCTCACCACTATATCAATGTCTGTGCCCTGGTGGGGATATTTTAGATTTAACAAGTCGAAAGAAAACCCTGAAGCCATGAAGGCGACGATCAGGCAGGAAGAAAATAGATGTTAAAATATAGCCGTCACCCACTTTAAATTTGTGGTAATTCAGTGGGATTATCTCTGCTGCTGTGTTGTAGTCGAGTGTATTTGTTCATGAAGCATCAATGTTTTTAATAAGCGTCCATACCTAGAGGCTGCCCTCCACATCTCCACTCCATCTGAATGGAACACGACTGTAAACTGTGGCTTTATGGTCGACGTACGCTACAGCGAACTGCTAATTCAAGTTAATTGTGATTTGATGACCCATTACCCAACAACCATGGCACTGATACTAATGGAAACTACTGTAATTACCTATCAAACTCAAACCATGGTCATTTTATGATGCTGCTGGGGTTGCAGGCTCTTCAATCATATTTCTTTTCTCATTGACCAGTGTTTACTTTGCTGCAACGAATGAATGTAAAAGCACAACAACACATTAAAAATCTAATACCTGTATTTATATGTGATGTACGTCGAGTAAATACTGTGCAAAGGTTTAGTATGCAGAATAAGCTTCACCTGAGCAGATGGTCAGCACATACAGGTCAACCAATCTTCTCTCTCTCTCCATAAGAAAAACATTATCATCCTGGACCATACAGGTTATTTCATTTGCTCTATGGATGCAATAATGTTTTTTAAAATAATTATTATAATTCACAAATGATTGAGGTGTCGGAAACAAAACAGGAAGCCTATTTGAACAATCTGAAATGGAAGCAAAACAATGTTTTTTAAAAAAAATAATCAGACATAGAAGAGAAGAAATAATACAGATGGATGCGTGTTCAAAAGCTTTCCGGCAGAACTTAAGGATCATGATGTTCTGGTTTGTTTCTTTATTGGTTTAGTAAAACGGTGCTGGCTGCTGCAGTTAAAACCTGAGGTGAATTCAAATGCAAGAAGATAATACTATGCCTTGATTGTTTCCTGCAGGCGGTCCAAGCCTACCTGGCAAAACCTGCTGAATAAAAATACAAACGCAGAACTTCTGGTTTTTCTCCCATTTTTCATGAGCTGAAGTCAAAGATCTGAGGCTCTTTGTATGTCGACAAAAGGTCTATTGCTGTCAAATGTTGCAGGGAAGATCTTCCCGCCTCACAGGTGTGGAATATCAAGTTGCAGACGGTGGGATGCACAAGAGTGTCTGAGGCCACAAAAAAAAGGAAGGACACTCTGAAATGTGCAGTTTGATCACACAGCCCAGCGTTTAGTTTAGTTGGTCTTCTGACTGCAGGAATGTCCACCAGCGCTGCTGCCACGGATTGAATGTGTTTCAGAGAATTTGGCAGTACGTCCAACCGGCCTCACAACCACGGACGAGGTGTAACCACATCAGCCCAGGACGTCCATGTCCAGCATGTCCACCTGCATGATGGTCTGAGACCAGCCACCCAGACAGCTGCTGCAACTGCCAACTGTCAGAAACCGTCTCAGGAAGCTCCTCTGCAGCTCCTCGTCCACATCGGGGTCTCCACCTGATTGCAGTTCCTCCTCGTCCTCATCGGGGTCTCCACCTGATTGCAGTTCCTCCTTGTCCTCATCAGGGTCTCCACCTGATTGCAGTTCCTCCTTGTCCTCATCGGGGTCTCCACCTGATTGCAGTTCGGGTCTCCACCTGACTGCAGTTCCTCCTCGTCCACATCGGGGTCTCCACCTGACTGCAGTTCCTCTTCGTCCTCATCGGGGTCTCCACCTGATTGCAGTTCCTCCTCGTCCTCATCGGGGTCTCCACCTGATTGCAGTTCCTCCTCGTCCTCATCGGGGTCTCCACCTGATTGCAGTTCCTCCTTGTCCACATCGGGGTCTCCACCTGACTGCAGTTCCTCCTCGTCCACATCAGGGTCTCCACCTGACTACAGTTCCTCCTTGTCCTCATCGGGGTCTCCACCTGACTACAGTTCCTCTTCGTCCTCATCGGGGTCTCCACCTGACTACAGTTCCTCTTCGTCCTCATCGGGGTCTCCACCTGACTACAGTTCCTCTTCGTCCTCATCGGGGTCTCCACCTGACTACAGTTCCTCTTCGTCCTCATCGGGGTCTCCACCTAACTGCAGCTCGTCCTCTTCGTCCTCATCGGGGTCTCCACCTGACTACAGTTCCTCTTCGTCCTCATCGGGGTCTCCACCTAACTGCAGCTCGTCCTCTTCGTCCTCATCGGGGTCTCCACCTGACTACAGTTCCTCTTCGTCCTCATCGGGGTCTCCACCTGACTACAGTTCCTCTTCGTCCTCATCGGGGTCTCCACCTAACTACAGTTCCTCTTCGTCCTCATCGGGGTCTCCACCTGATTGCAGTTCCTCTTCGTCCTCATCGGGGTCTCCACCTAACTACAGTTCCTCTTCGTCCTCATCGGGGTCTCCACCTGACTACAGTTCCTCTTCGTCCTCATCGGGGTCTCCACCTGACTGCAGCTCGTCCTCTTTATGTCACGGTTTGCTGTAGAACACATGTAATGCATTGTTGTCACCAAAGATATCAGGACTGGTGCAGAAATGGTTCCTATAGTTGATTCTACAGTAGTCTTTTTATAATCTGCACTCTCGTAGCACTCTAAGACTGCTCCTGAGCTTCCCTCTGTTCTGTAATGTCACCCTCTAAAAGCTCAGCCGTTGCCCTGAGGGTGTGAGGAGGGGCTGGCAGACATTTGGATCTTTTCGGTTGTCTACTTCAATATCAGATCTGGGGAGATTATGGAGGAGAGGAGCCCTCTGCCTGCACTGACCCCTCACTTGTAAAAGCACACTGAGACTCGCGGTCCTTTTTATATAGCACAGGCTTAACAAGCAATAGTGAGCTGTAATGAGAATTTGAGGCAAAGCACACTATCACCGAGACAGACACACTGTTTCTCTGTGACTTTCCACCCCAATTATTCTCATGTTTTGATATTTCTATTCCCTGGAGACAGAAAAATGTGTCCTAAAACTCTTTGATAAACTGAATCTCATTTCAAATCCAGATGTCAGGTTTTTTTGTTTTGTTTGTTTGTTTGTTTTTTTCAGTTGGAGTGAGAGTCTCGACATTGTGAACGTCACATCAGAGGAGCTTTGAGCTGCTGGGGTTGAGAGTTATTATAAGAGTGAATTAAAATGTCAGTGGCTCGTGACCAGGAAGGATTTAAGAGCTCCCCGTGACCCGACGTGGCTCCAGAAATCCTCCCACCAATAAGAAAAATGACCTTTTGAATGTGATTGGCCCCATGGCATCTTGAAAGGTGAAAGCACTGTCTTTATTCTCACTGTTCTACGTGCAGATTATAAACCAGGAAGGTTTGTCTCTTCCATTATGCCAATTTGACGCGGGAGGAAGGAGAGATGTGCCATCGCCGGAGGTCTACCATTTAATATTACATCAGAGGTGGGAAATTGAGTTACAAGAGTGTCAGGGGATACAAAGCGAAGCCAGATATTTGTGACAATAATTTATCTGCTTTGAGGAGAACGCTGAGTCACAGCAGAACAAATGCGCAGAGATATTTGGAGCCCAGCTGAATAAACTGAGTAAATTTCGTGTTTACTGTGAATCCAGTTTATAATCATTGCACTACAAAGTTGTCAGACTCCACGGAGTGACGGCGGCTTGAAGAGAGCAGAGTGCGACGACGAAGTCAGTTTTGAAACGAGAGCATGGCGATGTACGGTGCAGCTGAAACGCCGAGCTCTGGAGGCGAGGTGCGTTCTGTCTGCTCACAGTCCTGCTGCAGTCTGGCAGCGCAGCATGAAGAGACGTATGTTCAGCGTGACGCCGCCACAGCACACGTCAACAAGGGGAGTCATTTTAAATGACGGCAACATAATTACGGATCAGGTCGTTCATATTCACCTCTTATGTCTGTGATGTTACCAGCTGCTTGTGACATCCATGACAGTAATACATGTACTGTGTAAGGTCGAAGCTGCAGCCGTGTAGCTGAAATGATTTCCTCTCTGAAGTTTGTGAGAGAAAATTGTTTCATGCATTTGAAGGGAAGACACACATTACCACCGATGGTCCAGTGCGAAGTTTCGAGAGCAACTTTGATGAAATTGAGTTACAATATTCAATTACTGATTCTGTAAAGAGTTTTTCTTTTTCAACATGCTGTCATGTCATGAAATATACAGACCCCTGCCTGACTGTCCTGAAGATCTGAATAGCATTGGACTTTTTAAACTGTCAAACATAAGACCCATGGGTCAAAACCGAAATCTTTAAACAAATGTCTTAAAAGTGCCGGACACAACACAACACCGAGACCTGAGCTGAAAATTCTGTGATGCTGCCATGAAAACTATCTACCGCACTGTTATCATACCAGCCTCAAAGCAAAGCTGCTGGGGTGAGCTTGTGAAAACATGAATTATACTACAGAGGTTTTCTAGACATTTCACACACGGTTTCATTCAAATTGGGTTTGACCTTCTTGCTGCAAAAAAGGTCATGAGGTCAGATAACTTCCTTGGGGGGGGGGGGTTCCTCCAGGTTCCTCCAGGTTCTCCGGATTCCGCACACAGACCAGAAACATGCATGTGAGGTTAATTGGTGAAGCTGAATTGGCCTCCAGACCATTTATTTGACACTCCTGGACACAAATGTGCACTGAGACAGGTTTTTTTTTTTCAACATCACATAGTCATGTCTCTGTCTCCCTCTGTGTGCTCCCATCGTTGTGTTCCACCTGTGTCCACCCCTTCCCTGTTTATTTACCCCCCCGGTTGTCTTTGTCAGTTTGTCTTGTCATCATGTTGCTCATTTTGTCCCCCTGTGTTTCCTCGCATTCCCTGGACTTGAGTCTGCGCTTGGGTCCTCCTGCATTCCCTGACGCACATCCTTCACCATTTTATTTGGCAGAAATCTCCAAAACATGCCAAATGTTTAAAGCAGATTTTCTATGATTGGTTAAATTTTTTTTCTGTTTTCTAAAAGAAGTTATATAATTTGTTTAGTTTGAAATAGTGATGATATATGTAGTAATTCTGTTCTGAGTAAAATACAAAATTCAGCAGTTATCAATTCAACAGAACCGAATCAAGTGATGTAACCAAAACAATACGTGCATGTGGAAGGTGGTGTGGATGGATGGACTCGCAGAGTTACGTGGTTTGCACAGACCTTGAGGGGGGGAATAGGAGTGATAAACACACCCTCTGCTATATGTATTGCCTTCTTCTGTTAAATTATTTTCACTGCAGAAGGAAATAGAATTTATCGCCCCTTCATGGCAATAAAAGCTGCTTCGCCTGCAAACAATATCAAATAAATGTCCTAAAATCTAATGAAGTCAGACTGCCAACTCTCACACACCAGTTATGAAAGTTAATTGATTAGACTAAACTTGAGGTGAATTGTTTCTATTTTACTGGATGGATGGTGTTTCTGTGTTTTTACCCCCCACAATATAATACAGCATTAATGGCTGTTGGGAGAAAAGAAGACTGCAAGAAGCCTGCAGGAGGTTCTCCTGGGAAACGTTAGATGCATCTTTGCTTGTGACGCGTCTTCATTATATTACATTGCTTTCTCTTTTGAAATGCCTCTCTGAATACAATAATACCCCAGATTATTGACACAAAAGCACATAAAGGTAATGTACCCTGGTCAGCCACAAGTCATTTTAGCGGGTTGCAGCACCATGAGCTGTGATGCTCTGTGTATTGAGAGCATTAATTTGTGCTTCAGGCTGACTCATCTGCAGGCTCGGACCACTCAGGCCAGCCTTCACTGCCCTGGACCATCGTGACCCCGGCTCTGGTTCACTGCTTCCCGACAGACGCTGACCACCGCAGAAAGTGAAACACCCCAAATGAGCTGCAGCTTTAGAGATGCTCTGACCCCGTCTTCTTGCCATCTCAATTTGGCCTTTGTGAAATGTTCAAACCCGTACTCCGTTGAAGATCTCTACGTCTGACGCGTCAACATATTAGCTTGTGACTTGACTGAACCGACACACTAACAGGCTCTTCGCTGTACCTGTGATCACATTATGACGGATTGCTTCAATTATCCATCATATCTACTCCATGTGTCGGCGAATCTCGGAATACAAAGGAGAGAAGAGAACCTGTGAGTGTCATTATCCGCAGACTGCAGAATAAGCCCAGCCCTGATTGACAAGCTGTGATTGGTCGGGTGCTCGGTGATCCCACACAAATCAAGAGTCCAGCCAGGTGGGAGGAAGAGAGGCGGCTGCTGCGTTCACTGCCAGGAAAATAAACCTGCAGGAAGCAGCTGCTATGGAGGATTAAAAATTCAAATTCCATGCAAGAAGAAAATGTCTGGATATTTTTTGTTTACTTGACCGAGTAGCATTCGGCTCAACATGCAGGATGTAGCTGACTTGTTGACTATGATAGGCGTCTGTCAGCAGCCGTTCCCCAGCGCCGTTAATGGAACACGTGTCAATACAGCCACTCGGCTGTTTTAATTTTAATGGGGCTGTTTTTCCATTATCAAATCCTGCAAATTAGTAGATCTTATTACAGATCTGAGCTGGCTGACATTTCCTATCAGCCTCACCAAGCTGTGCACAGTGTGCAAGCCGCATATCTTATGATGATTATGTTTCATTGTGAATATTAATGAACTGCTCCAACCACAGCGTTCAAGAGTTATCAGCAGAATGTACGTCGAAGACGAGCTTATCACTGTCTCATCGTGTGACAAACCTAGGAACCACGGCGGCTCGACAATTAATTTCTGTGATTTATGTAAACATCAGCATCTGCTTTTGCAGCTCCTCACTTCCCCTAATCCGCACGGCAGAGGTGAAGAACGCGGCGTTGGCCTGCCACTCATAGCCACGGTGGTGGACGACACGGCGAGTTCAAATAAAACCGATTCCTTTAGAGTCAAGGTAAAATCTCATCTGCCTTTAATCACTTGTTTACATGCATTTAATATAATAAATACAAGTTTAATTTAAAACTGAAATCACTGAAAATATGAGCTCGAAAATGTCAATGAAAGTTTCTTCTCCGGGATGAAGAAGGGATGCTGGAATTAATGGACTGTACAGCTTCTGTTTGTTTTGTTAACTCCTGGTAATGTACAGCAAATAAGGATTAATGCAGCAGAATGAGCACAAACAGGCATACAGTAAACTCTCCTATTGGACTTTTTGGCTTTCCCAATGATTTTTTCTGCAGAGGAGAAAGTGAAGTAATTATACACGGGTAGGAAAAAGGTCAGTATTTGTTTTGTTTTTTGATTTCTTTTCCAATAACAACAATGTATAGTGATAACATGTGTAAAACATCTATAACAGGGTTGGCCAGGGTTGGAGATCAAGAGTCACAAAAATGACGGGAGTAATACAAAGAGCCCCCACCGTACAAATTGGGCTGACAAATAAACTCCCTGTCTCACAAAGACATGAAATGAAATAAAGTGAAATACGTACACAATGTATGATGCGTCTAAATCTGGTTTTACAAAACTCAGACAACAATCGGCAAGGCATGGATTTATAGCACTTAACAGGAATAATTTCATCCCCTCTGCTACAATAGTGACGACGAGTATTGAAAACCATCAAACCAAGTGTTGTAGATTGATCAAGTGACGGCTGCAGTGACGTTGGTGACACGACACTGAACACCAGTTACGTCATTAGGTATTTTTGTGGTATTTGTCCAGCTGAACAATGTTGTTTCTGCTGCTCCAAAGACGCAAACCTTTAAAAATGAGCTTGTAGCGTATTGCGCGCCTCACACCAATGAAAAAGAGACGTTTCATGAAAGAGTTATTGATGCCAGAACTTTACGAGCTGCTCTCAGCATGTGATTCTCAACTGTGTATCAGGGTCAAATCCACTAATTAATTCTAACTTCTTTATGTACCTGCTCCATGTGGCGTATCCGAAGCGTCCCTGTGCCTGAGCCTTTCTTTACTTGCCATTGTACGCTCTAACTTGCCCGACCTGCCACATATTGCACAGCAACGGTGGTGAAGTGAGTGAGAGTGATGCTGCGGTCCATGGCGTTGTGCCCTGAGTGGTGCATTAAAGTACCAGTCAAGACAATCCGAAATCACACAAAGAATTATTGATAGTTGGAAGAGCCACAACCTGACAGGCAAAGAGCCGTGGGTTGGCTACCCCTGTTCTATAATATTGTTTTTAAAAAAAAGCTTCTTCAGAAGAATTTTTGAGAATAAACCTGGTGTTATTCCGCAGGTTGGAGGTTTTCTATGGAGAGACATGCACATTAGATGAACTGGAGTCCCCACGTTTCCTCTCTGCGCGAATAAGTGTGTGATTTTCTGTGTGTCTGTATTGGTCTCGTGATTTCCCCGGCAAACTGTTCAGGGTGCCTCTTTTTGCCCGACGTCTGCTGGAATTGGCTCCGGCCCCCCGCGACCCCGAGCTGGATAAAGCCGTTCTAGAAGACGGATGGATGTAACTACTGTACACTCGGAGGGATTGGGAGTGAAGAACTGGGCCCAATCTCTTATGATGCGCCAAAAAAAAAAAGTATTTCTCTGAGGTCGTCTGTTTCATTTACAGATGCAGGGACGTCTCTCTGACAATTTGTGCAGCGCGCAAAAAAAAGAAATGCTGTGAGAAATGATGCACATTTTTAGCTGGTCGTGTAGAAAAGTTTCAAGTTCTTGCCTTGAGAGAAAGAAAGTCTCCTTTTCAATACCAAGTAAAACCATCACCAGCAACAATAAGGCATCAATACTTCATAGCAAACGTGTGAAGGTGACCCTGAGCGTTCGCCTGCAGAGATAATGTCTTTCATATTGTAGATTTATTTAGTCTTCTTTAAAAAAAAGAAAAGAATGCAAAACGTATCTCCTGCTCTCATTAGCATGGACTGCAAAATACAAAGGGAGAAAAAAAAATCAATAATGACAAACAAACACAACAAATAATAACAAACAATGAGAAAGCAAATTGAAAACGGCAAACAAATCAAAGCATTATCAGGTAATACATTCTATTCTTCTGGTGCCTGTCACCCCATATTTCATCTTTGTATCTTCGGAAAGAAATATCTTCCTGTTAGATGAGTGTTATGTTCTTCTTGTGCATGCGCAGTTTTACGCTCTGATTTTCTTTAAAGTTTAAACACATACTTCATTTCAAAATGCACATGTTTATTTTGGTCAACTCAGAATTACTTCTTATATAGACACTGGGTGGAGATGAGGATTAACATGAGAGGGTGATGTATTTTTGATAAAAAATAATTAATATTCAGAAGGGGTAGGAATGTATACGTATATACTTCTTCCTGCTCTTTTTGGGGCATTTTTGTAGCTGTTTGTTTATTTAACACACATTTATTTCTACTCACTGTTTGTTTTATGGTTGAGATAAAACTAAATGAACACTAAACAATGCCTTTCAGATTAATTGATGACTCTTCAAGCCCGTTTTCATGACAAAGCTTTGACTGAAGACGCATAGTTTTCGTTTCAGGAAAGTTCCTTGTTTACACGGCAACATTTTCAAAACGTAGTCCGTTTACATGGAAACGACGGAAACATGTTGGGCCATTGTTTGTTTTTGTGATGAAACCACGCGGTGCACAGTCGCAGCGCTTCGCGCCGTCAATAAGGGGAAGGGCCTACAGCATTTTGAGGAAGTTGTGTTTTCAGCCATCTTCACAGTGATGCAGCGTTTTTGAAAAGTTCCACCTTGGGAGTCATTTTCAAAGAGTTGCATCTTCGGTGGCTTCGACCACCGTTGTCGTAATTCAAATCCTTGTGAGCTCTGACTGAACAATACAGTGACACACATACATAAATACATATTCAAATGATTATTTAAAATTTCAGACATAAAAAAAGCAACTAAAATTAAAAAATGTGTTTAACAAGACCAACCAAAAGGACACGGGGAGAAGATGTGCTTAACGACTATAAATAATGCAATCGCATTTCCTCGCTGCATATGCAAACACTTAAAGCAATTCCAGGAAAGGTCTTAAGCTAAAGGTATAAAGAGCCGAGTTATTCGCAGAGTCAAAATGTCCGAGTAAATATTTTATTGCTGCTTAAGTTACCTTGCCTCAAGTTGTATGTGTGCATCTTAATAGTGAACACGATGTTACAAGAAGCGTTCAGATCGTTTAACTTGCTTTAAAGCATCACTTTGAGCAGAATATCTAATTGGGAGTCCCAAGTTATGTTTTTTTTTTTTTTTAAATGCTGGTGAAGCCTCAACTGAGAACAGTTCAAAAGACTTTTCTCTGATTTCTGATCTGTTTCTGATTATTCTTCTCATAGCATATTAAGATGTTCTTGCTGTAATCATTTCAGCAGTAGAAAAAGTTGTGTAGTGTTCTTTGTGCTTTTTTTTTTTTAAATTTCTAATTAAACAGGTGAGAAGACGCTTTGCAGAGCTGCAGTTTCAAAATGTTTCAATTCATAACTGAAATAAAACAAACGCTGATGCGTGGCGTCATTCTGCAGTTTGTGTGGGTCTCCATACTCCAAACTGAGTCACTCCATAACAAGCTGAAAACATTTGATTAGGCTCTGGACTCAACCTGAAGGAAAGAGGGAGGCGTTTGTGGAGCTCGGACACAAAATAACGTCGTGGGCGACGGATCTGGTGACTCACTTTCTTCAACAGCCTAAAAGATTTGGTCAATATTCTTATTATACCAACTTCATTAAAGAGACAAAATTTGATACGTATCATCCCAAGCGTTTTACTGGAGATATACCAATACCAGTATTGGGTCCGATGGGCCCAGTGTATATACTCGTATTCATAAAAGATCCTGGTCTTCTGCAGGACGGTTCGTACTCCGATAAGAAGCTGTGGAACTCGCAGGCCACGCCCCCTCACAGCAGGCCACGCCCCCTCACAGCAGCCACACGTCTACGAAGCGGCCTTTTAACCTTTCAACCGCACAGTTTATTTCTCAGCTCCAATGTTTTCAGAAACACATTTCTCTGATCTGTTTCAGTAATAAAAGAGAGTTTTTGTCCGAGCTGCCATGTTGGTGTAGTTTTACCTGCACGAGCTAACAGCTTTTCGTGATGCATTCAGGTGCATCATGTAAGTCTGCACTCTGGCATTTCATCGCTACTGCAGCGCTCATGCAGTAGCGATGTTACAAGCTAAATATTATTAAAATATGAGTCATAGTTATTAGCGACCTGACCATGCATGAGCGGCACACGTCAGTGCTGAAGTTTCGGCGGTGCGGCTCCTACACAGTTCGGCCAGGACGGCTGGGACCGCCCAAACTAATTTGTTCTTCCAGAAGGACCTGGACGTAGGAAGTTATGTCATTTTGTGCACAAGGCTCCGCCCCTCTGAGGTCGAATGCGCAGCCCAAATATTCTGACCACGCAAACTGTCGTGTAAAAGAGTGTAAATTCTAAATATATTACAAAATTTACATCGGTCCTTTGTATTTATGCCACGTGTGGTGCCATTATAGTCTTTTATTTTTAATGCATTTCTTTCTAATCATCTGTGATAAACCTGTAACCTCTTCCAGAAATGGGACGTCTATAGAAAAGTGTTTACCAACCACATTGTTTCGCATCGAATGAGCAACTGGCAGAGTATCTGAAATTAAAAACAGATTATAGGAATTACTACAGAAGGAGTGTTTGTACTGTGCACAGTGGACAATTATGATGGAAAGATGCTGATTATTAGCTTTCTAATTGAAAAAGAAAGTTTTGCTGAATTGCTGTATATTGTTTTGACTCGTACAGCATAACTTCAGCAGTTTCTTAAAAAAAAAAACAATTATTGTCTGTCCTCAGCTCTCTGCACAGTTCTCTCTGCAGACCTTTTTTTTTATTTTTTTATTTTTTTTACTAACAAATAGCTTTATATGGTGCAGCAAAGAGAAAGAGGGGAAAAAAAAGAGAAAGCTGATGCAAATGCTTGCTGCAGCTGCACAGTGATTAGGGTTCAGTTCGCACAGGGCTCGGTGCTGGGGGACAGTTGCTCATTAAAAGAAAAGTTCTTTTTCAAAACTTCGATTGGGATACACCCATGGTACAATTTGCCTGGGGGTGTGTGTGGATGGAACCCCCCCCCAGATTGATCATTTCTAGGCTGAAATGTATCTCCCTCACTCACAAATGGGTGGAATCACATTAGAATAAAAACAAAAAAAACCTTAAACAGTGTGAACTTTACAATTTGTTGACAGACTGCACTTTTGGAGTGATTTTGTTGTTGAACCTTTAATAACAGGCTGTAACTGTCATGCATGTTTGCAATCATGGTTGACCCGTACACTGCAGCTGCAGCTCTGCGACTGCAAAAGAAAAACAACTAAACAATTAGTGTAAAGCAAAGGATTCATAAGATCCCGATCTGCCGCCCGGCTGACGTTACTGCTGCAACGTCACATATGTGCGGAGCGACTACCTACTTTCTGGAGGAAACGCACTGGCTTTACCTTACTGCTCCATTTCATCCCTGCACTTTTTACGCAGTGGAACCGGGGCTTTTGTCTGGGATGCTCACATGTCCGGGTCAAGTTTTGTGTCTCTTACCCGTTTGTCACTTCCTGTCTGGATCCGTCTGAGCCGATGTGTTGCACCTGTGCCCTCCCTTTCCCAGTGTGTGTGAACCTCTCTCCCCTGTGGGTCTGTGTCAGATCCTCCTGTACAAGAGGAGAGGTTCACATGTCTCCACATCCCGCATGTTTCTTGCGATTCCTCCCCAGTGACCTCCTCTGCTTGTGTGACCTACCTCTTGTATTCCCCCTCCAGTTACCATTGCCTGGGTTGGGAGAATACTTTTTCCAAGTAAAGTCGTTGAACTGATTCCTCGTGTGTCAGCACGCTTCTGGGTCCAGCCTTAATCGTGAATCACTTAAGTGACATTGTAATGAGGGAGCTTTTACGTTAAAACGTTTGACAACTCAACTTATCGCTGCGTTTGCTTCACTTTTTGCACAATCACTGCATGGAGTGCAGAGTCACAAAAGACATGTTTCCAAACTAAAAATACCTTGATATTGACTTGTGTGAATAACCCTGTCGCAGTATTTCCAGAATTACCAAAAAAAGCAAAAAATCCACGGTGACGTTTGGAGGAAAGTCGCAGCAGAACTGCAGGAGAATGAGTCTGTCCGTGAGCTTCCTCTCTGCCTCAGCGGAGGTCGTGAACAGCTTTTATTGGCTTGTCTCTCAACGGCAAAGAGCCTGTAACGATGTACTGTAACTGACTGAACCAAGCAAAAGAGAGGTGAGAGATAAAACACACACACACACACACACACACACACACACACACACACACACACACACTCCTTCCCATCTCCGCCACCTACTGCGACACCATTTTTGGCGGTAATTGGGTAACAATGCCACACAGTCTGTCTTCACAGGGCAAAAATGTTCACTGTTAGATTTGAGCACTGTCCACTCAGAAAAATTGTCTTTCCATATCTTAAAACAAATTTCACTCCAAAAACAGAACTTATTCTCAAGTCAGTCATTCAGTGTTCATAAAGTCATTTGTAATGAATCCGGGAAACGCTCAAATTATTTCAATCAAGAAAACTCATTGCCAGGACTCATTAGTTTCATCGTAATTGTGACATTAAATATATACTGAAATGCATTTATTTAATGAAGTTCTTGGTAGTTGGTCAGATAATCTTATATAATTAGGTCAAAGTATGAAATAAAGAAACAAAGTACTTTGAATTCAAGTTATAGCGATCAGTTGAAATAGTTCAAATATCGTCATGCTGCTGTTTGGCCCAGTTTGGCCCAGTTTAACAAAGTTTTCCTTTCAGAAAAGTTTAGCTTTTATACAATAATGTCTTTAAAACAATGTCAACTTAGATTTCAGCATCAGAAACGCTGAAAGCGACATTGAAGCTCCTTTAAACAATCTCTATCAGTTATTTTCATCGACTCAGTAACGGTTAATAATGAGAAATGAAGGAGGAGCATTTTAGAAAAGTTCCATTTCACACCATTTCCACAGAAATGGACCAAAAGTTTTCCATTTTCACATCTTTGGTTTTACACTGAAAGGAGCTGTTTGGCATCAAATTACAAACCTTTCAGCTTTGCTGCTCGTCCCACAAATACTTTTACAATCCAAATATAGCAACAATCAAATAGTAAACCAACACACTTTCCAGTGTTTTACGGTTTATTACCAAGAAGCATCTTTACAATTGAGAAATATTCAAATTTAGGACGTTTTTGTGCATGGTGTGGTTAGTGGAGGGCGGATCGATCCAAATATCAACAATATCGGTACCTAAGTTGGCATCAATATATCAGTGTAATGAGATGAAATGTTGTTCTAATTTGTTCTTGAGTGCTAGTTTTGTACTCTTTGTTTATTTAAGAAAGGAATCCAGACATTAAAATACATGGGATAAAATTCTGTTGTTTGAACTGAATATTTTATTTTGATAATAAAGCATTTTTGTTTCACCTATGAAATTTTCCAACATTCTTTTCTCGTTATTGACTAGTTAATAAACCAAAGGAAATATCATAGAAACACTTTTAGGACATGAAAATGCATCCAGACTTAGCAATTTGGGAACCTTAACAGTAATTTCTGGCAATTTTAACAGTAATTTCTTGGAATTTTGATAGTAATTCTTGAGAACCTTAACAGTAATTTCTCGGAATTTTAACAGTAATTCTGACATTAATTTGTGGGATTTTACCCGCGAATTTTAAAAAGTATCGGTATCGGATCGTTGGTACTGGCCCTGTATTTTCTTATTATTGGATCGATACTAAATCCTGCAGTATCGCACTTGACTATGGTGTGGATCAGAAGCATGAAAGAGCAAATCTTTAGTTATTCCAGTTATTTACGACTCACCAGCTAATATTAATCATTCAGTGTAAAATAAAAGCGTTATTCTCGGCCATGCTGAGTCATGAAGGTTTACACAAGATCATAAACAAGTTTAATGGAGTCTCGTAGCCGCTGACATGATTCAAGTGGATCCGATTTTTCCTGTGAGATCAAATACTTCAGTTTTAAGTGGGTGAATGTCGACATTAGTTTTTATTACAACGTGAGAGCAGGTGTCGTCAATGTCAATCACTGAAGCTGGTTGTGACTCGTATTATGCTGACTTGAATAAGAAAATATGGCTGCAAATAACCCTTCAGTCATTTCTTTTAATGAGATACTGATTAATTAAATGCTATGTTTTTAGATTTCTTAGGGAATGAAACTGAAGGTGAACTATTGTGGCAGTCGTTGTGTTTAAACCCTGAAAAGGTCGGTCTTTTTTTCCCTGCTCCACTTCTTTGTTGCTGGTTGTCGAGCACAATACAAATCCATAACTGTAAACCCATCTGTGCTGAATCCGACTGAAGAAACGACTCATTGAGTTTTGGTTTCTACATTTACAAAGCCATTTCACACGGGGTGGTACTTTCATTTTTTATCTCACTTTATTTGGTAGAACAACTTTTTTTCCCCACTGTGCTGTGGCATTGAGAAGTTTTCTGGATGAGTGGAAAACTTCAAAGTGTCCTTGAGAAGAGTCAGAAAACTGCCATTATGGTTTTGTCTATATGTGTTTTCAACGGTGCTGAAAAAGCTTTTGTGTCGTTGTCGTCAAAGAGGAGTAACGTGCAGGTGACCTGCACGATATGGACACACATCCATCCATCCATCCATCCATCCATCCATCCATCCATCCATCGACATCACAGCCAAACGTTTCTTCTTGTCGGCAGTGGCCTTTATGCACCATGTTTTGGTGGGAACAGGAAAGTCTTTCATTACCCAGGACCTCAACCAGTTAACTTGTTGCGTTACAATCTTTATTATTATCCCCCGCCGGGGCTGATAGGCCCCGAAGGGGGATCTTGAAACAGTCTCCGTACGTACGTACGTACGTCCGTACGTCCGTCCGTTCGAACGTTTCTGCCTATATCTCGGCAACCCCTGGGCCCACAGTGACCAAACTTCACATGTGGATACATCTCAGAGGGGGAAGGGACACTATGGTGACCTTGACCTAATTTGCATATTAAGTAGGTCACAGGGTCACGAAGTGCTTAAAAACACATTTTGGGCTCTGGAGGCCTAGGTTTTTGAGCTAGGGCTCTGAAATTTTATACACACCTACTAGTACTCTGGGGACACCCTCCAGCATACCAAGTGACCTGACCTTGACCTTGACCTTGAAGATCGGTAGGGTCTGAAGTTTGGTCGCCATGGTTACACAGTACATGTATTATCATATGAATGTTTCTCCTTGTTTCTCAGCAACCCCTGGGCCCACAGTGACCAAACTTCACACATGGAGACTCCCTGTGGGGGGAAGGGGCACCTTGACCTAATTAGCATATTAAGTAGTTCACAGGGTCACTAAGTGCAGAAAAACACCTTTTGGGCTCTGGAGACGTATTTTGACATAGCTTATGAAGAAGACCTTTCAGATTCTACATAATTATCTACTAGGACCCATGGAACACCCTCTAGTGTACCAAGTGTGCTGCCTTAGAGCTGGCTTTGTGAGAAAATATAAAGCCCTCCGGCGGGGATTAGCCGAGCAACGGCCTTCTTGAAGAGAGTCTCAAAAAAAAAAGTTGGGGCTGCTTTTGACTGTGTGTCGTGGAGCCACCTTCAAGACGTCACTGCGTTATTATTTTCAAAGATGCAGACACATGGGTACTGTGGCATCGACGTACGATTTGAACCATTGTTCTTCTTTTAAGGCCAAGATTTCACACCAATCAAGTTGGAAAAGAAAAGTTCTCCTTTGTTGTCTTGTACTTTTATTTTCTTCGGGTTTAATTCGCTGCAGAGCTCTTGCTTCCTGCCCGACACACCCGCCTCATGTGTTTTCATTTCCCCAATCAGTCCGCCTGCATGCATTGGGCTGATTACCCCCAACAGCATATAAACCTCCTGCTTCCCTTCGCTCCCTGTTTGGCCCACCTGCTTGTGTCTGCTCATCCTGCGACTACCGGCTCCTCAATTTGTTTTTGCTTTGTAAAATATGGCTGCAGAAATGTTTCAGCCAGCCTGGTGTCGGGCGTACCTCATCCCAACTTTTGTCACGCACACACACACACACACACT
Source organism: Blennius ocellaris (assembly GCF_963422515.1). Taxonomy (NCBI): domain Eukaryota; kingdom Metazoa; phylum Chordata; class Actinopteri; order Blenniiformes; family Blenniidae; genus Blennius; species Blennius ocellaris. Next base: position 35,562,624 of record NC_137650.1, on the reverse strand, counting down.
CACTCTGTGGCGACAATATTTTCATTCACAACAGGAAGCTCTGCCAAAACATGACTAATTTATAAACTTCAAGTATCAAGAATGTACCTGACGCTGCCGGAGGAAAGGTTGAATCTGAGCTTTGTGTAGCTGCTCTGTAAAGTGAATAGTTAGTTCCGTTTTTTGTTATTTTTGTTTTTTTTTTTTTGTTTTTTTTTAAGTGCAACCAGCTGAGTTTTAGGTGGTTTGAACTTCAGGAACAACTCAGACGATTTAAAATTTTTCTCCAGTTTTGAAGAATTTGTTCTTTTCACATCAAGAGCAGTGAATCCTGTTGGAGCCACTTTGTACCAGAGCGACAACAGAGACGACATGTGAAGCCTCTCATGGTGACTTTGTTGAATAATGCATTGCTGTTGGAACATATCTGAACCCTCATCTTCTATTTTGTGTGTCAGCGCTGTACAAGAACCTTAACGCTTTTAAAAAAAAAAGAAAAAAAAAGACATTGGTAACACAACTAAATATGTACAAGTGCGGTCAAATTATTAAAATGTTTTATCAGATTAATCACAAGGCTAAATTGAGATTAATGTTGATTTTTCATGATTTAATTTTGATTTTCAATCTATATAAATCACGTGGAAAGAAGGGAATATATAAACTTGTGTTTTTGAACACGTTTATCAGTTTAACCAGTTATAAAACTTCTCAAAACAAGCATTCCTCCACATTCATGTGTTCCTCATTTTTCAGCAGCTGCGCAGACGACCGAACTTGTTGACGTTGTCTGAAAGTAGAGCTGACCGCTTCTTATTTACTATGCTGCTGCAACTGAGAAGCGTCAGCAGAAACCCTGACGGTGAAAATAAAACTCCATCCTGCAGAGTCTGCATAATGCTTTATGTTGTCACGTTCCGGCTTGGGTTTTGATTTTGGGGTTTTGTTTGTACTCGTACTTCCCATCGAGAGGACCGACGTGCTGATTAGCGTCTTCCATATCGAGTTCGTATCGTGACGACTGGAAGAACTGCTCTTGGGAGAGAGCAAGTCTGCTCCCACAATCTGCTAGAAAAAACTTTTCAGGGATTACTGTGCTGCAGATGGGTTCATTACATTAAAATGTTTAATGACATTAATTATGATTAGTCGATGACTCCACATTATTGTGTTAATTTTGATAGCCCTAGAGTTTTTTTCTTTAAATTAAATGATGCCTTAAAGCTCCATAATTATGTCCCTTAAGTGAAGAAGGAAACCCACCCTAATGAGTACTGCAAACAACCACAGAATGATTGAAAATGACCAATTAGATGTTTTACAATTCTTGTAATAATTCAAATAAAATCATAATTTAAGCAAAGTAAGTGGAGGGTAGAACTTATATTTTATGAAACATGTGCACAATTTAAAAATGTCATTTGTTGAAAACGTGAAAACACAAATAAATTGTATAAAACAAGTCCTTGTGTAAAACCATAAGTACGCCACAAATGACCATCATTGTCAGACATTTATAACATGAGGACAATCAATGAAGAATGTACATACATATATTGCGTCTTACAATTTTTTTTTTTTTTCAAAGAACCTGTCAAAATAAGAGTTAATGTAGAAATAACAAGGACAAAATGTGGCCAGAGTAACAACATTAGAAGGACTTGAACAGAGTGCTGAACGGTTTGTCAGTGCCTGTACAAAACAAAGACTTTGCGTTTGTAATTTGTTTGCAAAATAGCAGCTATTTAATGTTTTGTGTGCTCTTATCTGCTGCCTACCTGCATTCTGTTAATTTTTACCCTTGTCTCTGTGATTCTTGTATTTATATTTTCTTCCTCTCTTCAGATGCTGTTTTGCAGGCTCCCGACCCGGCGTAATGCTCTGCTTGATAAAATGCAATGACAACAATGCATTTAGCAATGGTTCCACACACCTCTGCAGTGTTGCCTATTAAGCCGCAATGCAAACATTTTTAGGTGACTTTGGTTGTTTTTAGGCTGAAACCCAAGAGCTTGGTGGCTCTGACGTCCAAACGTTCGTTAGGTAACGAGTAAAAGCTCGGGGGGGGAAAAAATCTGTCATAATCATTCTTGGGCTTTTGTTTGATTTTGGTCCTCCAATCGAGTAGCTTTTTATGATTCATAGTTGAAAACAATCTTTGTTCTTTTCATATTTCCCTTTAATCCTGCCGCTCATTTCACCATCTGTCTCAAACAAATGGTTTGTTTTAGTTTTTTCTATTTTTGAGGCTGCACTTTTTAAATGCCTGCTTTCTCTGTATCGCCAGCTGTTTCTCCACGTGCACTGAACCAGATGACGCGCACGTTGTTTCTTGCAATTGTGCTGCAAACAAAGCACCTGCGGTGGCCCGAGACTTGACTTCACTCTGCGAAGGAGTTAAGAAAAACATGTAATTGTCGTCACCGTTGAACACTTTGGGCCATGTTTAACACTCAACAATTAAGTTCGACGCGTGAAGATCCTGGAGTTCTGGAACTTTTCTCTGCTCGTATTTGGTGAATGACGAGGTACATTCTGCACGTCTCCCCAGCCAATCAGAGGCCGAGCACCCAAAATTCACACTGCTGAGTGTTTCAGTGGCACTGATTGACAAAGCCACAAGTCTTTGTGTTTGTGCTATGACCCTGACTTTAACAGGCGAGGGATGGGAGGAGTCAAATAAGCTCATTCCTACAAATTTCGTGAGCAATATGACCGAATGCCTGCAAGTTCTCTGTTCCAACATTGATCGTTTGTTTGTCTTCCGGTTGATCTGAGCCTGAAAATTAAAAAATGATTGGAGATTGTAGAAGCCGTTGCTGGTCGTGCATGTGCAGAGGGAGTTGTACACATGCATGGTGGCAGCGTTTCTGTGTTGATGAAGCCAGAGCATTTTCAAAAAGTTCCACCTTGGGAGCTGTTTTCACTTGAAAACAATGCGGTGTGAAATACAACGGAACAATAAGCTACTAACTGTGACTTTTTGCAAACAAAATGTGATTATTAACCAGCGACCAGTCCAACACCTTCCTTGTTCTTGTTCTTGTTGCTTCAGCACAACTGTCAGCGATCTTGATTTCTATATTAAGTATCAGAAACATATGGTGGAATAATTTTGGATTTGTTGAGCAAGTTGCAGCCTTGCCCAGCCTGTAAGCCAAAAAAACCCAAAAACAAACAAACAAACAAAAAACCAGTCACCACAGGGATGGTCTTTATGTGTCAGTGGCTGGAAAATGGAACGACTCTCTTGCAGAGTAAAACCGAAAAGGCTTTTGGGAAGAACATGACACTCTTGGACTCATCCTGACTGCCTAATGGATATCCTCTGACAATGTTACCAGGCACCGGGAATGAAATTCAAATGTGTTTTATTTCATCAGCACATTTGTGCGTGGTGCACGCCGTGGCTTCATTTTGCACAGATGACGAAAGCCATTGCTAAAAGACATCTTTTCATCTAAAGACATCAGATTTGCACCTGCTCTTCACACAACCTGAACACAGTGAGCAGTTGCAATGAGACGCCTATGACCTTTACTTCTTTCTTTTTAATTTTGTATTTTTGTGAAGCACTAGAGCACAGTTTGGTTGTTATGCCTTCAGAGTGAATGTCTGTGTGTTTTTCAGGCTGATCGCTGATCCTTAATAGGAAAAAAAAAAACAAAAAGAAGTCAGCCTGTATGTGTCTGAGCATGCCACAGGAAGTGCCTGTCATTTAAACTCCCACACAAACAGACAGCAGGAAAGAAGCATAAACTCCTGATTTTCACAGAATTACTTTCCAATACTTGGGAAAACAAAATGTCGTCGCACGGTTTTAACAATCGATAACTCATTGCAGTACTTCGAGTAAAACTGCTGAAGACTTCCTGCTCTGAAGCTGTGGCGACATTGTCGTAAACTAAAAATGTTGAGATTTCTGGTCAAGCAAGAGCAATATTCAAAGTGTATTTAACAGCCTGATGTGTAAGGGACCAATTACAATAATAATAGGTGGCTGCAGCCACATTTTCCCTCTGAATGTCATGTTAAAGGTGATTGCTTCACGAGGCACTCAAGCGATGCCCTGAAGTACCCAGAGTTCCCGCGTGGGTTAGAACGCCAACCTGGTGATTGCATGTAACACTCGATCCAAATCATGGAGAGAGCCACTTGATTTGCAGAAGAAGCTTGTTTTAACCTCACAAGCACAAAACAAATCAGAAATATCAGGCCTAGACTACAAACGAGGAGATTATCCAAATCAAGATTTGAATGTGTAATCTGCAACAACAACCTATTATTTGTATTTACACGACTGCGGGGTGCCCGGCGGTGCACGGGTCTGGCCTCGCAGTGGGATTATCTCGTTAACAATCCTGGCTTGGAGGTCTTTCTGAATGCGCTATGTATGTTTTCCATCTTAATCGAAATGCATCTTAGGTGAAATCATGAAAACAAATCAACTTTTTTGTTTTCATTATTATGGCAACAATCACAAAATGTGCTCGCAGTGTAAAAAACAGTCAAAACAAAGAAAGGATAGATAAATCCGACCCAATGGATTGGCGGCTCATTGCAGATTGTGTGACGGGGTTTGTGTGCAAGGTGTATTTGTTTTCTTTTCTTTCATTTATTTATTTGGGGAGTGGTGTGGCAGCGTGTCCGTGGAGGCTGGCCACCAGTTCAGAGCTGAGATCCACCGGTTTGGCGTTGACCTCTCTATATGTATGGGTCGCTGTGCAAGAGGCTGTAACATCATCAAAACCCCGACTGAGGCTGAGCTCAGGGTGATCGTCTAGAGTCTGGACCTTCAGGGAGGAATGGTGATTGCCCCAGAAGATTTCTCCTCCTCACGGTGCTTTTGTTCGGCTGCCAGAGTTTGTTGCCGTGTGTCCTCTCCTGCAACCCTTATCCTCTGCAAGCACAAGGTCTGTTAGGAGAAACACGTCACTGCCATTGTTGGAGTCGAACACACGTGTTTGTATGTCCTTATGCACGTAATGATTAATACCTGTTTGAAACACGTCGTGGAAAATATTGGTATCATCATTTGTATGTGAACTCCCCCGAGCTACGACTTGAGCCTTAAATATCCACCAATAAAAAGCCAAAAAAGTAAACACAGTGACTTTATTTTTGCAAGCACTTTGCTGCGAGGGAGTTCTGGTTGAGAGGAGAAGATGGTCCGTTGTAGCTGATCGATTCATCCATACTGTTGAAAAGTTCTCCCCTTGAGGGAAAGTTTGCAAGGACATCTCATAACAACTCCACGGAATTCCATTACAGCACAATTGATCCCATCTGCTTCATGCATATAATAGCAGATTTCTGTGAATGAGTCTTAGAGAATGTATGTTTCTGAACTTCTTCTTCTTTGTGTTTCATTGCGGTTTCAGTCGATGACGCCCAGACACTTGGAGAAATGTAGTGCGCTCCATTAATTACATTTAGACATCAGCTTTCCCAGCTGGACAGCTTGAAACGAGATCAAAGGTCTGATTTCTTTTTTCCTCTTGAATTATTTATCAATTGACTCCCTGATGACAGGAGGGAAGGAGGAATATGTTCAATATCAGTAATAAGTATTACTTCAAAGGAAGCTAACTTGTATGAACACAACTGAACAACTGAAATATAGGTGGGGTTTTATTTTCTTCTTCATCTGTTCCTGAGGACGACTTCAAACCTGCACAAATCGATGGTTTTCATTCAGTGAAGAGTTAACACTGAAATAATTTGAAGGTGCAAAGTAGGAAGCTTTACAAAGGTGCCCACATTTATTATCAAGACAAGAAAATCAAGTTCACAGAAAGTAAATCTGAATCAGCCGATCGAAAGTGATGTAAAATGTATTTTTTCCCCCGTCATATGTCTTATTATTACAGGTTGTATGTAGATTCGTCAACAGGGTTGTTTTTTTCACAAAGAACAGAAAAACAAAACAAAAAATAACAAACTAGAAAATGCACAATATTTAAAGAACAAATTAAGATTTGTTGACCGATGTTACAAATATGAAAACAATGTGGGGGATGTGATGGAGCCATTTCGCCAGACCCGTGCAATAAACATAAAATGTAAAATGGTTCTTGAATTCTGACGTGCATGTTACATTTTCCAGGAAGGTTTAGGCCGTCGAGGCTACAGCTTTTCAGAGTTTCCGCAGCCAGTGAGATGTGAACAAACTAGGCATGTTCTGCAAAATGTAACTGCTGGAAACACGTGTTTCAGTGTAATGAGGAATTTTCTACAGAAAGGTATTTACAGTGTGTTTAGCGGTGCACATCAACAACTAAAACTGGATCCTAAATATTTCAATTTTTCTACCAGAGGATCACTACTGTGGTAGAGTAACACTCCTCGGTTTATGTTAGGATTATACAAACTCTGCAGAATGTTAAAGCATAACATACAGTTTTTATATTCTAGATATACATATATATTTCTCCCACACGTTTTTCCTGCTTTCATGGAAACATTTCAAGCATTGATGTCTCTCCAAAGGTGATGATTGCTCAGGTCAAACGGAATACCAAAGAAATGCCTCTCACTGATAACACAGACAACCAGGTTAGATACATTGATCCCAATGAAGCCAGCATGCAATTACAGCGTGTCGAAATACATCAACTGCCACGATGTGCAGTCCCAACAAAAGAGCAGCAAAACTCAAGGACAGTGAAGTTCAGTCCGAGGTTAATCTACTGGAGTCACTGTGATGAAAGGAGAGTCCCTCAATATTTGCAAACCTCGCTGTGATAATCATCAGCTCGTGTAAGCAAACTGCAGTGTACTGTAATCAGACGTGTGCTGAAAACAAATCAGGGACGTGTGTTTGCTCACTCAAACTTTGTTTGGATAGCAAGTTTCATTCAAGAATTAAAAATGGTAGCACCAAAAGACATAATGTTCAGAATTCTACAACTTTCCCTCCCTCATCTCACAATTTATTCATGTTCACCCCAGAATGTGAAGTGTGTTCGTAGCTGGAGACTAATGAGGAAACGTTAGCTTAACTTTGAACGCAGCAGGAAGAGTTAAAAGGTAAAATTAAGGGGCAGATTGAGAACAGTGACGACTAATCCGAAGATAAACTGACAAAAAGCATCGAAGTGATCAGACAGAATAGATCTAAACAAACAAATTAATAAATGACGCACGGTTTCCTATAGTGACATTCACAGATACGTACAGTCTGGAGTCGCTGATTAAACTCAAGAACTGGTTAATGGGCTGCGAGTGTGTACGCACAGGGAGAACATGGAAACTCAAAGCTTCTACCAAGTGTAGGAGTCGCTCCCGTCTGAATATGGACAAAGGCACAGTGCACGTCACCGTTCCATCACAGGATACAGACAGATACTTTCAGTCAGCCACCGATAACCTCAAACACTGTTTTGGACTGTGGAAGAAAATCTGCCCGTGCCCCCGGGGAAGAAGCATATTTCACAGGCACTCACCAAGATTTAAAATGGGGACATTATTGCAATTAAATGAGAATCTTAATCACGACATTATAGTGCAGCCCAAAGTAATGTCTAGAAATTAAAATATAAAATGAATTTAATCTGTCTAGTAGGTCATTTTCTGACTGCTTCAGTGAGCTCAAAGTGGTTTTCACATTCACTCATTCACACACGGGCAATAACGTCCTGTTTCAAGTTGAAATGCATCATTATTGCATTTTTGTTTCAGAAAAGCTTCTTGTTTATGAGGCAACTTTGTGAGACACAATGTCTGTTTCCAAAGCAATGGCTGAAAAAGGATGTAGTGAGCATGCCAGGCCAAGGGTTGGCTTGTTGTTTTCGTATCAAAACCACATGTACGTGCGCGCAGAGAACAATATTCTATAAACATTAACACTGGTGAGTACGCAGACATCCGTATGGACAGACGACCAAGTTTAGTTGCTCTTCCACGTGACTTAACGTGTCTCAGCAGAACATGGACTGGAGGTCATGACACTCTGGAGGAAAACGTTATCGTCCATCTACTGAGCATGTGCAGAAGGACTAGTTTCTATGGCCATGCAATCGAGCAGCGTTTCAGAAAGGTTGTGTTTTCCCCCCGTTTACATGGAGTCGGAGCATTTTCAGTGACTCTGCGCCCTAAACAGACACTCAAAACTCAACAAAATATTTCGATTTGTCCACTTGTGAACGTCTTGTGAACGGAGCAGAGAACAACATGCAGGAGCTCCGCCTCCATTGGAGCAGTTTATGAATCGGAGCCTGGTGATTGGATGATGGTCTGCTCATCCAGTGAAGCCACAGCTGATGGTACCACTTGTCTGGTACCTTCTCTGGACCACTATCGTTTAATCCTAACAGTCTCTCCTATCTCCTAACAGTCCCTCCTATCTCCTTTCCTATCCAAAATCTCCTTAACCTCAGAAGTGTTTAAGTGATAAGGAGCGTTGGAATTCTCACTAAGCTAAGGAAAGGAGATAACTCCTTTAGGAAGCCTCCTAACATCTTTCCTTAACCCCGTGATGTCATCCACGGGATTAAGGAAAAGTGTATAGGAAAGGAAAGAGCAGAGGCTATTCAGACTCCATGTTGCTCTACTGAGAGCTCACATGCATGTTGCACCTGACCACTTCATGGAGATTTATTAAAAAACAACAACAGACCTTAGTCGAGGCCTTGCTCATCTGTTAGACTTCTCACATTTCTACTGATTTACACAGCTTATGCTGCAATTTGAGTTTGTCTAGTATTTACAGGTGTATTGTTCACACTGTTTTGTCTTCTACCCTTTTCCCTGTTATCCTTCCACACATTTAACTCCATTTTTATGACACAAAAGGAACCAAGATCATTTCTCCCACAAAAATACACAATATTGAGGGGTGTTGAAAAAGGGGGGGAAAAAAGCCTTATGAGTCTTATTATGCCATCATCCGAGGAGCCTTGGAGTCGGCTTACAGTGTAGGGCTATAATGAGGCCAGGAAGGACGAGCGGCTTGAGGGAGAAATCTATCATTCCAGCGTCGAATGGTGTGAATATTGGTCACAAGGGTAATGAAACCTCTCTGCAGAACCCATAATGGTTTTAAAATGTCCAGAAACTACATTCTAGAGGCATTCCCCCAACTACCCCCCCCCCCCCCCCCCCACAACACTGCCCCCACCAGCTCAGCATCATTGTTGATGAAAACCCTCCCAGTGTCCCACCTGCTGCTGCTGTTGACTCCTGTGTGTGCACCACAGAGGCAAATCAAAGTGTGATTTTAGTGTTGGTGGGGGTCGAGCTGCAGTTTTTAATGCGATACGACCAGAAGCCGGAACAATGAACATCACCAGCAGCACAGGACACATCATGTAATGGTTGTGGGCGGGAGTGTGAGAAAACCACCATTATTGCCGCTCCTCAAGAGAGAGAACAAAGCGGCAGGCATGGAGCGGCCCCACAAAAAAAAATAAAAGCATTTATTCTACCCTTTCATGTGCTCTTTTCCTAATCGATATAACACGTTGCAGCTGCTGGATGGCCGTCTCTCAGAAATAACAACGAATTGTGTGATTTCACAACTCTTTCATCGAAGCTGACACCCTCTAAACCAATGATCATTGCGACAGGAGAAGGTGCCCAGATGACGGCCGAATCTGCCCTCAGGAGCAGAATTCTGCATGTAAATTGAAGCACAAAACATTATCATCTGCTATATTTGCCTCCAGATGGACTTTTCAATTACTTTGGTGTCTTTCCAGTAGCGAGTCCAGAAGCTTTTTTTTTAGGAAAACCCCATCTCCACAGCCTGGCCATGGGACATGAAGTCACCCAGTCTATGTCCTGAAAGCAGGTTTGATTGCTCTCGAGCAGCGGTCGCCAAATGGGCACGGGCACGTATTGTACATGCGGGAGCAAAAGCAACAACAGGACTGGACTCAAAAGGCATGCTTAATTCACCATGCCATAATTGGAAAGAGAAAGGCACGGCTAAAATCACTCTGCAGAAGCTGGAACGGATGAAACGGAAACACATTTAGTGGAACTTGAAGGGCAAACTGTGGTCGGCGCCTGACAGCCGATGGGCGTGGGGGTAATCCTCCACTGGTTTGTATTCTCTTCAGCGCCATCCTCTCAGAATTGAGCAATTCTTTATTTTCTTTCGAATCTTGTAACACATTTGACAAGCGTGAAGCAAATTTGAACCATCAAGGGTTATTCTGAGTGTATTTTAATGTCTCGGCATGGTTGAAAATGTAGTGGAAGATTACTTTTACCACCGCAGCAACAAGTGTTTTTCACTTTCGGGATCAGTGTCACATTCTCACATTTTCATCCATCCATCTTTGACACCGCGGTGAGGTTCATCGCTGACGAGTGTCAGGCATCGATTCCATCACAATCAGATTTACAAACATATCAACCCAGTAGAAAAGATTATTCACAAGTTTATCATCAGGAGTTTAAAGTGTTACGCTTCAGAACATCACAAACACACCAAGGAGCAATTTAGTGTCACCAAATAATGTCACTTGAATATTTTTGGACTGTTGGAGGAAGAACATGCAAAGTCGACATACAAATGCTAAATATAGCAAACATCAAATATTTTCATTTACTTTTTGGTTTTTACACAATAATTCTTTATTTTCTGAGTGATTATTTCAATAGAACAAAAAATATTTTTCAAATAAATTGAATTATTTGTACAAATACATAATATATTTCATTTTGAAGTTCTACTAAACAATATATTTTTCTTGTTATTTGACCAGTGAATACAAATATTACATTTGATTTTACATTGATTTTTCTGCTTGAAGAAATATGCCAATGCTATAATATGGTATTTTTAATATTTCCATATTTTACTGTATTTTTAGAAAGAATTCTAATGAGGTAACAAAGAATATTATTTAATATTAAATATATTATATAAAATAGGTTACATTATTTAAAATGATATCCGTTGAATGAATTATTTTGCATTAAAATGCTGGAAATCAATGCAAAATATAAGAATAAAATAACAATATCATACAAAACCTAAGTTTTTAACAATTTAAAAAAACATTTTTTTTCAAATTCATGAAAAACAAACATTTTAACTTACTTATATCATTGCATCTTTTTGAATTCGTTTTTGAATGACTTTTCTTTTGTCTTTTTATCACAATGCTTGATGCATTTTACTTAAAACAGAAAACAAATTGTATTCGTTTCATTGTTAAAGAAACAAATGCAAATTGACAGCTTAAATCGTGACATGCATGTTTCTGCGTGATGATGAGTTCATCCCCTCAAATGTGGCGGCAAATAAACAACAAACTACAAGCTGCTCTTTAAACGAGTGTCGGGAGCAGAATGTGCCAGCAGGTTGAACGACGCCAACAATTACAAGTGTTTTTCACCCCATGCCTGATGACCTGTTTACGTCTATATTTGATACTATGAGAGAAGCATGTTAGTTTTATGGAGGTTACAGAAAATAATCCAAGTTTTCAAAGGAGGTCTTTGGAGATTCAGAAGCTACTGTAAGTTTAAGCGTATTATGCATCGTATGCGCGCCTCTCAACCCCCCAGAGACTTTTTTCATCTTCTTCCAGATCAAAGCTCTCCTCCTCCTCCTCGAAATAATGAGGAAGGGAAAATATGAAGATGTCCTCATCAGGCATGTCAGTCTTCCACCTTGAGCGCACCACCGCCATCCTTCAGCTGCAAAGATGATATTCAGCGAAATCTACATTAAGTGCGGATCATAAATACAAATAAATGCAGGTTTTTTTGTTTTTTTTTAAAAAGATATTAGAGACTGAGGAGAATCAAAAGTCTCAGTGATTGGGAAAGATTATGTGGTCAAATCATTTTGCATCATTAACTCACTTCAAGCATCTTCTTCACCATGACCCACCCCCCCCCCCCCTCCACACACAGACACACACTAGTATGGTTACCATGGAAACAAGGAGTCTGGTGTTCTATGCTCCTTACAAAGTGCTGCAGCCTCGCAGACTGAACCGCTCCCGTTCCAGCCAAACCAGGATGTCTGGAGAAGCTGCAGACGAGTCTGTGAATTCACAAGCTCTTCATAGGTTTTTCTTTTATATTTATTATTACATCATTTGCAAACAAGGCAATTAACTTGTCCCAAACTTAACAGTTTGAAAAAAGACTAAACAAAAAACTAGAAACCTTCCAGGTTCGTATTGTGTTTTCTTGATTTTACGTAGAACACAGTGATTATTAACCCTTTTGTCCAGGAAAGTGCAGGTTATTGGGAACTTTCACAATATCTTCCAACCCCAAAAACGGTAAATATCACAGAAAACATGAAGTAGTTGGATTAAACATCACTTGTTTCAATATGTTGTAACCAATTAGATTTTTTTTTTTCCTTTAAATAAATTGAGCTTGAGTTTTGAGTTTGTGCGCCAGTTTTGGCCCACAGGTCAATGCCATTCAAACAGAAATGTATCTGGAAAAAAAACTAATTCTGGATACAACTTTGGAAGTTTAGGATAATTCTCACTATTCCAAAGTTCCTGGTGGAAATACTTTTGTGTAACGGTGAGTACTTTTACCTCAAATTGCAAAATCTACACTTTGGTTTATCGCTTTGAAGAAGCCAGATTCACAGAGTCAAAAACATCATTCCACTTCGTTTTTAGTTCCTTGACATAATTAATGCTCATTTCACATGGAAATGTGCTGCTGTTAAATGAGCAAACTCTTCATAGTCTTCATCATAACCTTGTCGGAGGTGATTGTTTGATTAAGATGAATCACGTCAAGGTTTTTTCTCAACTGACACTTCACCAAAATTATCTCAAAAAGATTCCTCACCAAAACTCTGAAAACATCTGATGCACTGGAAGAAGAAAAACAACAACAAAAAAACTTAAAAAAATCACAGCCGAGCAGCAAGATTGAATGAAAAAAGGAGATTTGAGGATTTTAATCGCTCCGCCAGTTGCTCAAACATATTGCCTGCTTGGAAACGTTGACGTGGGGAGAGGGGCTCATTTTTCACTATTAAATTTTAGGTGTGCCAGTTGTAAAATCAGGAAAAAAATAAATAATGAAGCATTGCAATTAATCAAACTACTCTGTGTTATTTACTAAAGTGCTGTTTGGTGCTGATTATTTAAAGGCCTGTCCCACATTGCTCTGAACCATTGTTCTGAACTGCTATTGTGTTTGTTGACATTCTGTGTTCCGACTCAGAAAAAAAATGATTGCAGGTGAACAAGAAAGTTTGTTTTTAATCAAACATGTCCCTATATGGGTCGTCCTGTGTGCACCGTGTTAATATCATACAATTCAAACTAGCTAATAGTGAAGAAATTGCTTCTGCACGATAAGAAATCCTTTTAGTTTCTGACAAAAAAAAAAATCAATGAACCAAATTTTGGTGCTATTTTTTAATATTAAATCATTACCATGCGATGTCATCATGTTCAACACTTGCTGTGTGTTTGTATTCAGGGAGCCATGGCACTGATGAACCGAGAGCTTGAGTCTGAACTTGATTTGCATAAAAGTGTGGAATTAAAAAGGGCTCTCATCATTGTGAGAGCTTATTTTTATGCTCATGTGTAGCTGAAGACTGGTGGCTGCACAAGACAGCAGCTAATGTATTTATTTGAATCAGGGGTCAACCCCCGACATCCATCCATGAGGTAAAGGTGCAAAAATGCAAAAGACAAAAGCAATAATCCAAATCACAAAACTAAGAATCCATAAGAGAAACTGCTGGAACGACTTCACACAGACAGGAAGTGAAGCACGAGACCAGAAGCAGTGTCACAGGAAGTTCAAAGCAGGTAACTGTCGCAGCTTTTCCATTCATGTGGCAGCTCTCCTGCACTCAATGCAGCTTTTGCGTGCATTCCTGTGGTGAGTGTTAAATTTGATTTGTTTTTCATTGGTCTTGTCACTTTGACTTTGGTGTTGCATTGTTAAAGGCTTTTTGTTTCTGTGTTGAGGATTCTGTATTTGTGCTGTGTCCATTGAATTAGTTTTGTGGCTTTTCCATTCTTGTTTAGGCTTTAGCATTCAGTTGTAGGCTGTTCAGTTTGTACAATGGACTTCTACAGTTCTGTCATCGGCTTTTGCCTTTTCATTGTAGCTTCATCCATCCTCTGTTCCCTTGCTGCTGCTGCTGCTGCAGGATTTGTGTTGCATTTCTTTCACAGGCTTGAAGTTTGTTGTGGCATTCACACAGTCGGCACCATCATATTAGACTCATTAATTCTTTAGATTCCCACGTTAAGGTGAAAGCAGTCTTTGTCAAATGATGCTGCACATAACAAGCTGTCTTGAAAAAAGGAATTTCCAGTTATAAAAGTGTTGAATTATCCAATTATTGTTTAATCGAGAAAAGAACCATTTCCAAGCCATTGCTTCTGTTTAGCAGTAACGAGATGTCTGCAGAAGCCTTGGGCTTTGTTGAAGCGTAATTCTGTTTTGACGGAGGAGGGTGTTCTGGAACGGGTCAAACCACCGTGCAGTCCTCCTCGTTCCTCCCGCTTGTTGACTTGAAAAGCCAGCAGCCAAGTGCATTCTGAAAGAGACGCCTCTTTGCAATAGTTGGAGAAACGTTTTGTCAAACTGACATTTTCTGTTAAAATGACATCTCCTGTTGTGACAGTAGCAGAGAGACTTTGCAGTGCCTCTGTTTGGGATAAAGAGCAATGGAGGTGATGTAAACTAAAGTAAAGAATTGTGGGAAAATCTGTGCTTTGATGTGACATGACTTTATAATGGAAAGCAACATTGTGGTGCTTTTCCAGGAACCATCATGGAGTCATTTGGTGGGGGAATGAACTAATGTGATCATTTGAAGGCACGCCGTGTGTACTCCAGATGTAATTAAGTCATCTGCATACATTATTCCAGTGTGGCCCTTGAAATGAACCTGCCAACGCATTTTCACCAAACACTTCCTTTATGGTTTCCATTGCAAGTATTTTGCTTTGCTTCCACTATCAAAGCTACAAGACTGCTGCACTACGCAACTTTCGTAGTGCAGCATGTGCTGCTAACCTGTGGCAGATATTGATCGCACATGCACAAACGGCCATCTATTCAGCAGATAGTGATCTAAACACCTGAACACACACCGCTGTACTGATACTGCTGTTCACACTCCATCCCTAGCATGCAAGGTAAATAATTTTCCAAGTACAACATCAATCTCGGTGATACTCGGCCTTTGTACTGACCGTCACGTACTAATACAACATCTGAAGTTGTGCCTGTAAAAGAACACATTCAGCATTTAAAAATCCAAGTTATTGGGGAAAAACAATAGATCCAATTATGTAAAAAACACCAGAACCCGCAGGCAGAACTGGCTATCTAATTCAGCTTTTGCAGCGGCACCTTCAACTGATAAATTGAAGCATCTATCTTAGTTATTATTGGATTTTCATGGCTTCTCCAGCTGGAGCCGCCAGCTGCTGGGAGTGGCACAGGCAACTGTTTTCTGCCTCTGAAACTACCGAGGAGGCTTGACATAACCTCTGCTCACAAATATCTGACTCGCTGAGTACCCCGTTAGTGAGTGGGGATACACAGCTTCAAATACCCACAGGGGATTTACCAGCATTCCATGAGTTGCAGTTGAGAGTCAGCTGCTGATAAAGTGCAATTTAGCTTACACTTATTATACACACACATCTCCTTAGAGGGGCACTGTGCATAGCGATCAGTTCTCTGAAAATACAATGCCCGGCTGCAAAGGCCAGGGGACTTGTGTTTATTGCTTACTGGTGTATTTTTATGCATTCACCTAATTACATTCCCCTCAGCAGAGTGAGATATGCTTCTAATTGTAAAGCATATCCAAGACATTCAAGAAAAAAAATTTCTTTTTTCATTTGTTTATTATTTTGTCATAGAACAATGCTTATTTATCTCCCCAAAGTTGTTATTTTGGTGTTTTCAAGTGAAGGCAGAAAACGTCTGTTGCGTTTTGGGAGACCATTTACATGACGACGGCGCTCAGAGCCATTGAAAATGCAACTTTTCGAAATGGGCTCCCAAAGGTGGAATTTTGGTAAACCACTCAGGCTCGAACCTTTTGAAAATGCTGATATTGCACATGCACACCGCGGCCATGGTAAATAGTTCTTCTGCACATGCTCAGTAGACGGAGAATAATGATGTTTCCCCCCACAGTGTCAAGACTCACAGTCCAGATTCTCCAAGGACGGAAGTGGTAGTTTTATAGTCGCCAGTCACTGTAATAATAATCCAACTTGGTGGTCTGTCCATACAAATACTGATGTTCTGCAGTTTCCATGTAAATGGAAATAATTTTCAAAACATTGCCTTGTAAACGCAAAACTATTTATAAAAGAAAAAAACCTTTTGTAAATGGGGCCCAAGTTGAACATTCATCCAAACTGCTTTATGTGATTATATTAATTTGGTGGAATGGCCAGAAAGAGACAGCAGTACCTGGCACTTGTTAGAAACAACACGACCTTTTGCTGTTTGTTACCAATTCAGGGCACAGAGTCATATTTTATTCCCTCTGAAGTCAGCAGTTTTACTGCAGAAGGTCATTTCCCTGAAAAGGCACCTTTAGGTCGTGCGACACAAGCAATTGCATGCATTTATTATGCGACACAGTCCAACTGATAGATCCCATTAAATCATGATCTCGCCCCGTCCAACTGTGTGATATCAATTGGTAGTGTGTCAGACCGTGTATGACCATTAGTAAATCATGACTCCATGGTTTAAAAAAACAAAACAAAACCTTTATGCAGAAAGAAACACCCCAACGGCTGTCAGCCAACATCATGCACAAATTCCCTTATATAATAGTGTAGGGATTTCTGGTTCTGTTCAATGCTTTCATAACCCTTGTGAAAACAACTTGCGAGATTTGTCCGAATATATAATTTTCAGTTGTCGGTCAACCTGAAAACCACTTTAAAGTAGCTGTCTGAACCGAGAAAACTATTCAAAACTAAAGTGTGGAGTTGAAGGAGTTCGGTGAGAAAAGTCTTTGCTCACAGTCCCTTGCCAATGTGAGGAATCTTCAATTGTACTTTTGATCATTTGGATCATTACTTTTGTAAGCCAAGCATCAAAGATGCGCGGCACCCCGTTGTTGCTGTAGACTTGTTTTCCTTTACTTTTGTTCTGAAAAGTTGATGCCCATATACCTCTTTCATAGAGGATGTGCAATAGGGTGAGAACGAAGACGACGTTAAATTTTAGTTGCACTATGACTTGTGTCCGGCCATGATTCTCGCCTGCATGGCTCTCTGATGCGTTTCAAACAAGACACAACTCTTAATACAGTCTGTGCTTCAATTCTGGACAACAACCTTTTCAAAAAAGATCTAAAATATACAAGTAATACATCCATTGAGAGCAATGTGGGTTTCAGTGTTTTGCTCAAGGACACTTCCACATTTTAATAAGTTTAACTAAATATACATCGCTGGTGCTTCCTTAAAAATAATCTTATTTTGATCATTCAGCATGGCATTGTTTTGATTTATTCTTCTTACAAGTGATTGGTTTAAAGGGGTCATTATGTACAGATTTTCCAAAAATGTTGTATTTGACATTCTTTTGAGCTCCTCCTTGATTTTCCCTCCATTAGAATATTGGATCATAGGAGCTGCATTCAGAATCTGCTGTGTCTGTGTGAGCTGGACTGGCTCCGCCCACACATGCCCATCTTGGGAAGAGGAGGGAGTACTTCCTCTTGTGGTGCCATGTGCCAGATCAGAGCTGCCTGATTGTGGCAGGAGTCAAAGGGGAGGAGCCTACCTTGATTGTGATTGGCTGAACCCCCGATGACACTATATAGGGTTTGATTTCTGATTGGCTGGTTGGAGCAACACAATTTTTAAAAACTGAAACAAGCCAGGGAGAGAGAGGACACACTTTCTTTACTTCTGGGGCGTCGTTCCAGGTACGGGGATGATTAGTGCTGCCGGAAAGCCTTTTGAAAGTGAATTTGGCATAATAGGACTTCTTTAAGGAAAAGTAAGTTGGAGCAGGAATGAATGTACAGGTGAAAATGCTGAACACTGCAAGCCACCTGTGTTTCATGTATTGCAAAATTGTAGGTTTATTTTAAACCTTTAACGAAGCTTGAGATTCTCAGTGATAGTATCCATGCAACAGTATCTTTAGGTACAACATTTGAACAACTTCAGTGAATAGATAGCATTTTATGAGGCGCTGGGGATGCGGATGTATTTTATAGCACGCAATCCATAACAATGAAGAAATTAGGCTCATTCAATGGCAAGCATTCAAATAAATGCCTGATCATTTCACAGACTCCTACACAGTAAAGTAAAGCATATTCACATCACACTGGATGAGAATGTTAATTTCTCGACTGTTCGGGGGTTTGGTTATTGCTCACACATCTACTGACTCGTAAAATTGCTGTAGAAGATTGTTTTTGACTTATTTCCGAGGTATGCTTTGCTGAATATCCAGGAATTCAGATCACTTACACAGAGAAAACGATTGCCCAAAGGTCTGCATCGCCTGCAATTCTACTAGTGTGTGAAAGATCTTTCTGTGTGCAGCGGAGGATTGTCTGTCACTATATCACAAAACGTCTATGAAAACTGGGTCAGAATGACGAGAAAGATAAGAAAGTGGAAAATGTGCACCTGTGCTTATTAAAGCATGTCAAACATCTGGTTTTATTGCACTGCATGGGGTGCCTCAGAACACTTTTAAGATGTTTTTATATATATATATATTAAAAAAAAAAAAATTTCAGAGAGCATGACATTGATTGCTGTCAGAGTGCAGCAAGATGCAAGAGATTAGAAGATGTCAAGACATGTTTGACCAAAATTTCTTCACTCTAACTCATTTTCTAAATTCATGTTCTATTAAAAGGCTGATAAAATTCCCAAGTCATCGAGGTTATTATAACCCGAGGCGCTTCTGTAGAGGCCATCTGAACCTCTCGCAGAATTGCATAGAAGAATAACACTTCTCTTGTATTTAGAATATTACCACACTGCAGAATGTCCTTCAAACGGGGAGCTCTTATTCCACAATTTGAGAGAATGTTTCTGTATTTCAGGCTGCTCAGTAGGATAGCGGTTTATACTCTCACAGCGTGAAAATCCTCAATTCGGATTGGTTTTGGAAGCCGTTCTGTCTAAAATCTGCATGTTTACCTCAGAGTGCTCTGATATGTTTCAGGATATTTAATGACTACACATTGACCATCGATATAAATGCAAGTTTGCTGACTTATGCATAATTTGTAATGTGTAAGTGCAACAAGCTCAGCAGGCTGTGGCGGTGAGCTACAAGTCGTGTTGTGCACGGAACTGCAGCTAGACTCTTCTGCCTTGCATGCGGACAGAGTGTTCTGTTCACTGTTGAGTTAAACAGCACTTCTCTCACACCATCATCTGGAGCCCTTCAAAAGTTTCTTATCATGCCTCATGATGTAGTAGAGTGGACCGATCGCAACCCCTGTGGCCTGCCTACTACCTCTTGTGTTCTGTGTCCTAGAATAAGTCGCGTGGAATCGGCAACAGCAACCCAATGTTGCACGAAGCCTCGTAGAAGACGAAGGCTTCTATATTGCATCAACTCAAACATGCCACGTCTTCCTGCTGCACTTGGCTGCCGGTTTCCTGCTACACCTTTGAATCTGAAGTGTCACTTCAGTTGCTTTCTTTCACAGAGGTTATTGCCGCAGGTCTTTACAAGTTACTCCATAGTTTTGGATCGTTTCCTCGCCCTCGATGCCCTTTCTGCTGAGCTTTGAACCCTGGTGCAGACAAATGAAGAAAACTATTGTAGGAAAGCAGTTGGTTGATTTGCCTGTTTGATGTGTGGAGAGAATTTAACTAGCAACAAAAAGCAATGTTGAAGACAATAAATGACAAGAAGAAAACGATGAAATAAGTGTTAAATCTGCAGCATAAAGTACAGTTTTGGTACACACTGTTTTGGAGCCTATTATATGGACAAAAACGGGGGCGGCTGGTGATAAATTTCTTGGGTTTGGATCTTGATCATTCTTCAATTCTAGCTTCAGTTCATAGTGAACACGCTTCTAAGCAAATACAAGTAGAGGCTCAATTAGTCCCTTTTGAAAATGGCTGTTTTGGGGGCTGGTTTGCTTGATGTGAGTTTGTCTGAGTTTATGGAAAACTAAAGCTAACCTTTAGCCCACTTTCACCCAACACATCAATCCAGCTTCTATCCCGCTGGTCCAGTTCAGAGTCCGGGAGCACTGGACCCGACCCCAGCCTGCTGTGGGTGAGAGCAGGATACGCACTGGACATTCAAACACACATGGACTGAAAATCAACCACATTCACATCCACGTCACCTCGGGCATACACACCCGGCCTTTCAAATATTATTTATTCAGTAGGTTTTAAACCCAAAAGAGCAAAACCGATCATTTTTTTTCATCACAAACCAGCACTAACGCAGCACGAATGATTGACGCCATGTTGGATCAGTTTGGAGAATGTGGTGCTGAGTGACCTCATCATCTTATAATAAACTTGGGCAGCTTCATGTAGGTCATGTTTTTGCACTTTTTAATTTTATGTTCCAACATGCAGGAACAAGGGTCCATAAGGGCTTTGATGGTTTGATGAATTGACGCTGGAAGAATTGACTGGTTCACACAAAAAGACCTTTGGGACGAACTGGAATGGGCAGAGTGAGCCCATCATTCTAGCCCGACTTCATGAAAGCCCTACAGACTCAATGTGTACAAATACTCAAAGCTCTTGTAAAGAGCCCTCCAAGAAGAGAAGAAGCTGTTATTGTTACAAAAGGAGGGACAACCTCCCTATAAAAGTAAACTGTAATTATAGATAATGCTAATCCGGTCCCTGTTGGTGTGATGGTCAGACGTCTGTCTATACAGAAAAAACTCATCATTCAAGTATTTTCTGGCTCCAGTTAAATTTTATTTCAAGGAAACTGGGCAATAATGTCTCTTTTGTTTACAAAGGTTACAGACCACTGGTAGAAGCCTTGACTCTCTTTCAAACTAAGACCTGCAGTGCAGTGCACCAGCTGCATAATGTAAAGCGTAAGGCCCCTTCTGTAAGTCACTCTATAGTGACTTTTACTTCACAGAAATGTCATCAGTGAGAGAAAACTAGAGCCGTGCTGTTCTTTTTTTCTTTTATCATCAAATTATGCTTCTACAATATCCTTTGTGTTCTTCTCTTTTCTTCCGGTCTTTGTTGTGAGGTGAATTCACCTTGACGTGAAGGTAGAAACATCTTGCATTCTCTGTGCCGTTCCCTCTGCCAGGTGACCCATGAGGTCGCAGGAAACTCTCAACGGGGACGGACTCGCAGCAGAGCGTCTACCTTTATCTAATTATATGACGGCTTCAAGGGAGGGAGAGCTGCAGCTCTACGAGCCCTTCATGGTGCCTAATATCCCATTCCTTTTCATACTGAATCTTTTTGTTCAAAGCAGCTCTTTAATGCCCGCTGCACCCTCATCACCCAGACGCTGGGAGAGAGGAAGAAGCACAAGCGCAGAGCTTCAAGCAAGGAAAAGGAAAACACACACACACACACGCCAAATAGTTAGTTTCTCCAATCACACCTATTGAAGGATATGTCAGATAAATTGCATCACATCACATTTAGGCCCTTCCTAAAAATCTTTCCTGTGCCACACCGAGTGTGTGTCTCAGAAATAGATGCACTTTTTTCATGTCTTTGATCTTCATCTAAAAGCTCAGTTAGATTTACATCAGACCATCAGAGTTTGCCTCATTGCACGTCATTACTTCTGTGCCACACTGGTGCTAATGGTGCACAATGGCGTTGTGCACACAGAAAAGCCTTTGCCGCTCCGCTTTGTGAATGAGGAGCTGATGTTGTTGGGAGTATTGTTGAAAGATTTCCATGTTTCCTCTTCTCTTGTCACAGCTGGTTTTCACTGTTATTGACGCATGAATAAGTCCTCGTTTACGTGACAATTATTCCAGTGAAAAAGAATCATTTTCACATTTTCTTTTCAGAAAAGTTTAGCACTTGCACAGCAATGTTGAAAAAATTATATCCATTTCAAGGATTCAAGGATTCAAGGATTCTTTATTGTCATATCATAAAATGATACGAAATTTGGACTCAGGTCCCGGTAAGCCAAAGTAATAAAAATATATATAACAGGAGCGTAACAATATATACAGGAGCGTAAAAATATATACAAGGTATATATATTTCCAGGTAAACTGCAGTAAAATATGTACTTTTCATATCGGTCCTCTAGTGGGTGCTGTTGTTTGTTACCTTTGCTAACAAAAGTTGATGGCAATTGTTATGTTTTTGGATTTTTTTATTTATTTATGCAAGTATTTATTTGAATAAAAAAATCGACTTATTTGCCTGCTCATTTATTTTTTGTTTATGTATATATTTTTCGAACATCTCGCAAAAACTATTGAGCTGAATTACATGAAATTTTCAGGATTTTCAGACACAGCAGCACCAGGACAGGTGAGATATTCCTCCGTTGTGGACACACTGGAAGCTCACGGTGGGCCGTCAGTTCCAGGCAAGCTGCCATTAGCCGCCTGCTCGCACACCGCTAACTCGTTCCCAATATCTCGGTTTGGCAAGTCTCCAGGAACCCTGCTGTGAGCGCATTGACTCAGGCAGTGGTTTATCTGTGTGCTCGCGATGTTGATGTTACTATCTGACAAGCTAGTTAGCATCAATATGAGCTCACGGCTAACATGCTATCTCGGTTCAGCAAAGAAATGTGGCGTCGGTGAAGATGTGCGCTCTACCGAGTGCCCGTTCTAGTTTATGTAATGAAACCACACACATGCACACGGAGAACAATAAGCTCTAAACATTCACGACGCGAGAGCACATTCGTATTGACAAACGACGGAGTTGGATTGTTTTTACTGTGACTGCCAACTATAAAACTACCAAGTCCCAGAAGAATGCCATCTGCTCATGCAGAAGAGCTATTCAATATGGCCCTGCTGCTCATGTGCAGCATTTTCAAATAGTTGCATTTTCAGTCACTGAGCATCTTTGTAAACAGGTTACGGTTTTCACTTGAAAAATACTGTTGCGCGAAGGAACCCTAAGAATAGTTTGGTTACTCATTCCTGACTCATGATAAACAAAATAATGGGAATGTTTAAATATTTATGGCAATTACTTAATGAAGAGTCTGCTGCCAGCAGCAGATGTAAAAATCTTCTCAATTTCTGATGACTATTAAAACTCTCTGGAATCAATTAAGAAAATTTGTGTCTGCTCACAGTTATGAGCATGGGCGGGCATTTATGATCCCAAGAGGAACCGCTGTGGATGGCTGAGCCAATAAGTTCTATTCTTTGTATTATAAGATTTTGGTGAGCTATCAAAATCTGCATCAATTCTGCATTAGTCAATTTGGATTTCCTTGAATCTTCCAATATAGCAAAAATGTACGTCCACAATAATAAATCAAGCAGACTGGAAAAACATTGACTCACCTTAAAATTAAGCCTAAAATAAAGTTTGATGACTTACTTTTTAATGTTACTACAACACTCATTTCAATGACTCTCACTTTCCCCTGACAGAAACAGCCAGAAGGCCACACGTGCCTGAAGTGTATGCATATAATCTTTCAAAGCCTCTTCATGCATCGAGTGCTATTCCAAGGTGATTCACAGTAGTTTATTTCTGGGTGATTTTCATCACATTATAATTTTCCGTGTTTGTTAAATAGTAGTTATTTGCTTTTTGAAGTACCCATTCAAATACTCTTTAACTGCTTGGTTTCAATCAGTTCCCACTTCATGCTGAGATCTCCACCACCAGTGATCATGATTGTTAAAAAAAACATTATTTTGCCTACTTCTCATGTCAAATTATACCTTAAAATGATTTCATATTATTAGTTAATATCGAGGATCGTTGGAAAACCAGCATAAAGCTAAATCTGAGGCCTCGTTTACTCAACATGTCAAGCGAAAACAAATCACTTTTGCATTTTCATTTCAGAAAAGTTTTACCTTGAAATGGCAACATATTTGTGAATAAGACTGTTTCCCCTGTGATTGGGAGAATCGACTCCAACATTCCCTGTCCCTGGCGCTGAATTGGAAAAAGTTAGACTAGGGGATCATGAATGGATGGATATCAGCTCCTTGCTGATTATAGTAATTTTCAGACTATTGAGGCACCTGAATATAGGCCACACACCAAATTTAAAAAGAAAAAACAAGAAGGGTAGGAGTTACGTAATGCACCTGAATGCATCACCCATGTATCTGTGGCATGAAGCTGGTTTACCCATAAAAATCCAAAAATTAGTTGCGTCACAACTTAAAGTGTGTGAAATAAGTCACGGCTTATGGTGTGGAAATTACGGTAAATTGTCCCAGTCATCCAAAGAGACCTCAATGACCAACTGCTGCATGGTATCGTTTTCCACCTGTATGGAGAAAATAAAGAACCTGCAGCGGGTGGTGCAGATAGCAGAGGACCCTCGGAGACATTTACACTGACCAACTAGAAAAAAGACATGCAGTATTATAAAGAAAGCCTTTTTTTGTGGAATTGGCATTTCACACAATCTACAAACATGCATTTGCGCTAAATGAAATTCCCTGTTATTTATGTGAGGGTGACTGTTTCTCTCTGTTGGACCTGGACAGGGTGTTTCACCCGTTGTCAGCTGGGATTGGCTTCAGCTCCTCTGTGACCAAGAGTTTGCTGAAGCAGGAGAGTAGATGGATGTGTGTGTTAGAAAAGACCAGAGCCACCATGGATGTCAGTGCCTGCTGCCCTCTGGAATGAGACGCTTTAAACCTAGCAAAAATAACAAACACCTCCTATCTTTACGTGTCGATCGATATCAGCACACTTTTCAGGAAACCCAGAATTTAAAACCGTCTTAATATTGAAAAAACAAAACAAAACATTGTCTCACTTTGCAGATCATCTATTCAAATTAATTCAAATTTAATCAACAGTTCATAAAGGAATTCTACAAATGTTTGCAATAAAGTATAAACATTTTTATTTTTCAGAAAAGAGTATCTCATATATTCAGAAAAACTGACCCATTTTTTAAAAAAATAATTAATTTGATCTCATAATTCTGAGATCATTATGTCATTAATTCAGAAAAAAACTGTGAATTTGTATTTTTCCATGTGAATGCAATATGCTTCTGTAAAAAAGTGATGAAAAACACATTTATTGCAAATCCTCCAACAGAAAAGTGTGTTTAATGCCAGCTACCTCCCTGCAGTGTGCTGCTCTCTGAGATATACCAGATGGGGCTGCCATCAGTCACTGATTCAACACAGAGGCATGTGAGCCTTTGCACAGCAGAGGCCACCCCAACTTTAACCAAATACTGGTCGGCTGTGAAATCCATGCTGTTTGCTCACCAAACAGAAGCACAGCACAGACGCAGATCCAGTTCACATTGGGTGCTGAGGTATTCGGCGGGTCCAGTCATAAGCACCTGTCACCTGCTGTTTGCTAATGCAAGCCTTCACTTTCAAAATCAACAGCGGGAAGTGGAGAAACTGCTTGATTCACACCAGCTCATCATGGCCAAGGCTTTCTTTGTATAATGGAATCCTGCTGTCATTGAGCACATGACACTGAAACTGTCCACTTGTTAAATATATATAATATCATCTATAATTTCTAGCGAGGTTCAGACCCTATTAAATCTGTTTTTCTCAGATTCCTTTCTTTCTTTGTGGAGGGTTTTTGAGCATGTTTAATGGGTCAAATTTGGGCTCAAAGCCACAGCCTCGGGTCCCTAACATACAAAATACAATAGGGTCCTGGTTCAAGGCTACTTGTAGCTTTAATTTAGCATTATGTCTGGATCTGCTGTCCATCCTTATCTAACGAGGCATGTGAATGAACTGTCTGCACCTTTGTCAGCTTAAACACATATTCAAATACACAAATGACACAATTCAGTAGTATTTTTCATTTATTGAAATGGAACTTGGCATTAAAGAGCACACATGCATGCTTTCTTTATAGGAAACCTTCTCTTCAAGGTGCAGATATTATGAATGCCAGAGCTGTACACAGTGCAGCACCTCTGCACAGGACCTGAGTCACTGGATCACCAGTTGGCACAGAAGCAAGCACTTCGATAGTTTTATTTAAACACTGAGACTGAGGGAAAATGCAAACCTCCCAAAGATGCATTGTACAAGCCTAATCCACAACGTTCTCTACAAGGACGGAGTGCACCACCTTTTCCATGCATTGATTTTAGACATTGTCAGATGGATGAAGAATCCCTCAAATGGATTTTTAGGGCCCTAAGATTTCTGCTGTTATTTTTTTTTTATTTCCCCCATCTACTTTATTTACATAAAACAAACATTTAAGAGGCCATAGCTGACACGGCAATAATCAACCTAAATCTATGTTGCAAGAGTAAATCAAAAAACAACAGGCTGTCACACCTACTCCCCATTTTCTACCCTGGCTTCCCATGTGAAGTTTTTTTGGATGGAGCCAAGTTACTACTTAATGCTGGCAGGTTGATTCTAGCTTTAGGGGAGCAAATGAGTTTCCCAGGAGTGACTCCCCAAAGCCATCCGTGCTCACGTTGAAGGATAAAGTTTGAAAAATCTCTCTTGAAAGTGAAAGAGTGGCAAAAAGTTAAGGGTGCCAGATGCAGCTCAGTAGGATCAACTGTACCATGGTGGACTGGGACAGGTAGTGGGATAGGAGGAAGAAGAAAAAAAAAAAACTTGGCTCCGACGATTCACTTTATTATCTGGATGAAAGGCAAACTGACATTGAGTAGAGGAGGTTCTTCAAGCGGGTAGTGAAGGATGAAAGAGACACTATCTGCAGCGAGAGAGGAAAGCTGCGGGCTCTGCCAAGAATACCAATTCTGGATCTCAAGTTGACCTAAGAAAGTCGCACAAATTCCTAAAAACCAATGTAGCGACAATGCCTGGGCTGGCTGGATGTTTTACATCTGTCTGTGGCATTCACACTTGAAAGCTGGCTGTTCCTCATGAAAGAGGCAGAAGTGGGGGGAAGGGCACGTTTGAAAAGCCAAATGGAGTCTTGGAGAGAGCACCGGGCAGCCATGACTGGAGATGGTTGACAGCCCACCACTCCAGTACAAAAGTGAGGGGCTGTCAAAAACGACTGTCTTAATGACGGGGAGGTGCAGCTGCGATCCGCCCGTGTTCCTCAGGCACCAGCGAGGGGGAGGTCGGGGGAATTTAGGATGTTTTTCCATCTCGGACAGCTGAGAAGTTGACGGTAACAAAGAAAACAAGTTACCTAAGAGGGCTTTGGTATGAATTGTTGTTTTCAATGTCTAATCTGGTGACTTACTGTCCTATATATGCTGTCTTGTTAAAACAAGTTGTGATGTATGGCAGTGCGCAGGTCAGTGGAGTCTTCAGAGAGCTCAATTCTCCAGCGTTTGCTTCCGTCACTATTTTTAGCTCCCCAGACGGACATTGTGTGGTTGTGGCTCTGACAGGAATGAGGCCATTTGAATGCAGGAGACGAAGCAGCGCCAACTGCCAAGAGCCGACCCCCCCCCCCACCCCCACCCTCCCCACCCCACCCCCACCCCCCACACCTCCACCCCTTCATATTCATTGTCCAAAACATAACATCTGGGACGTTTCCCTGTCAGCCTGATTTCCACACTCACTGTAATGCCCCACTTTAATCAAATGATTTTTCCTCATCTCTCTGTCCCTGTGAACCATTATTTGAAAGGCCAAGTGACAGATTAGAGGAATGCCAGACAGAGTATTGTACGAGACAGAGATTTGGCCGGGGTAGGCGAGTGTGCCATACTCGCCAAATTAACCAAATGCCATCGTTTAGGTGGTGATGGACTTACACATTACTGCATGTTCGAACGGGTCTGGACCAATTCGGGCTGTTGGTGGCCATTTGCCTTGGTGTGAAAAGTTAGAAGAAGAGAAAAGGATGAATGGATGCAAATCCTCAATAACTACGAGGAGCGACGAAGTTGTGTCCACATGTGAACACCTGTTCAACAAATACAAAACTTACTGATGAGTGGATTTGCTCTTCATCCGTTTTTCCAGTTTGCATTGTTTCTCGTAGGTGAATGAAGCAGCCAAAAAAGTTAAATTTATTCATATTTGTATTATTTCTTTATATATTTTCAAGTCCATGATTATGTATTCCTTAAATATAATACCAAGTATAATCAGCATCAGCCCATTGGCAAGAAATTAATGTTGTGCAAGTTTATACATGATTTTTGGGAGAATAAAAACTGCTTCTGTTTATCAAAAACAAAAACAGAAATAGAAGTGTTAATTTATTTATTTATTCAACCATGTTCACATTTTACTTAACAGGGCCATACATTAATGTGAACAGTGGATGGTGAAAAGGAGCACGATGAAGACATCGTCTTATTGCTCGTGCCCCTGAAGTGTTGCTCACAGAGCAATCAGTGAGATTCAGTTTGATGAAACTAATCAGATTCAAGCTGTCACATGAGAGGACAAAGGTCAGTCGGATCAGATCAAGACGCAATACTTTCAATCACACATTTCATTTCTGTCAGGTCACCAAAACTATCCACTGTAATTGTTGGTATTATTGTTGGTATATGTTTGGATCAGTTTAAGTTTGACACATACGCAGAAATTATATTCACTTGTCATCCACTTTGTTACGTACAACTTACAAGTATCTAAGGACCTAAAGTGCAATGAAGATATCCACCACGTGGTCTCAGCAGCAGCAGCAGCAGCTCATACAAGGCAGGATGCTTTCATGTTGTTGACACGATATTCTGAGCCAGCCGACCATCTGAATGTGAAATGGACTCATCAGACCATGCAACGTTTTCCAATTTTCTGTGGTCCACATTTGGTGAACCCGTGTGAACTTTAGCCTCGGTTTTCCTGTTTTTAATGTGACAGCAGTGACGATCTGTGTGGTCTTCTGCTGCTGTCGCCCCTCAGCTTCCAGGTTCAGCGTGTTGTACTCGCAGAGATGCTTCTCTGCATAAATTGGTTGTAACAAGCGATTGTTTGAGTTACTCTCTTTTTTTTTTTTTAATCTATCATCTCTGAGCAGTCTGGACATTACCCTCTGACCTCTGCCATCAACATGACCATTTCACCCGAGAGAACCGCTGCTCACTGAACATTTTCTGTTTTTCCAAACTATCCTTTATAAACCATAGGAACAGTTGTGTGAGAGAATCCCCAGTGGATCAACAGTGTGTGAAATACTCTGACCAGACCGTCTGGCACGGCAATCATTTCACATTCAAAGTCACTTAAATCTCCTTTTCTCCCCATTGCCGTGCTCTGTTCAAACTCCAGCAGCTCATTTTCATCATGCCCAAGTACATTTAATTGCTGCTTTAGCTGGTTGACTCTTTGCTATTAGCTGTAATGAGAAGTTGAACATGTATACCTAATAAAGATGAGTTTGTATAGAAGTGTTTGAAGAGTAATCTTCAATGAAATACTATAATTACTTAAATTGCATCGGTGTGCGTCGTGTTTTTGTTTAAGAAAACGTGTCTCTTCTCCAACTCTGACATTCTGGGGTGTCAGAATCTCCCCGTCTTGCACTCCCCCCTCCGGTTTTCTCTCAACAGGCCTTCTTGGCCTCCTGAGACTCAATCCAACCTCGAACTGGTTGTGTTATCTCCTCCTCTGTCGGCCGCTGCCCTCGTTACAGATGTTTCTTGCTGGATGCTCCTCGGGCTCTTGTTGTTGAACACCAACAATTTCTGCATCAGTCTCTCGGTCAGCCTCCAGGTTTCTGAACCACAAAAGAGCACCGCTTTCGCATTTGAAGCAAAGATTCTCAACTCGGCCAGAGCAGTTGGTGCTGAAGACCACCATGCTGGATTCAGGATTGTGAAAGCTTCCCTTGCTTTACAACTGCCTGGATATCTTCATTTGTTCTTGCTTTCTTGATGACAATACACCCAAAGTATGTGAATTCATCCACCACCTCAATCCATTCCCCTGAAATCCATACACTCTCACCATGTTTGGTACCCATGCACATCCAAAACAGACTTGGAATTCCTTGTAATATTTGAAAGGAAATAATGACAAGCTCATTATCTGCGGTAAAAGATAGTTTAAAAAGACACATTAAAAGTTTTAAAACCGGTTGTGTGGAAGCATGAGAGTCATATATAAAGTTGTCGGCAATCTTCTGCACCATGGACGATTCCGACTTTCAAAAAAAGACTCCTAATGGCACACATCTAACTTTTAACTGTGATGTGTTGAGTTTTTGATGCAAAAATCCCACGATGAATGCATAACATCTGGCAGCCCTGATTTATATGCCTTGTTCAAGTTATCTACAATAAAAAAGGGCAGTATTCATGCACTTTTTATGTATAAATTAATGTTTCTATAAGCCATCCTAATGAGAACCAATCATATTTTCATCATGTTTTCACAAATCTTCAGGTTGATTAAGTCTACATTACGCCAGTGATATAGTCGCTGAAAAAAAGTTATATCCATAGAAAGTTTTAGATTTGGAGTGATTGTTTGAAGACTTAATGAATGTGAGAATGTAATTGCTTTCAAAGCTGATATTAAGCTGACATTAAGACTTGAATTTGCTACAGATTTGCCGGAAATATAAAATCCTGAGAAACTTTCCAAAGCGAAAAGCCTAAAAAGTTCAGTTTCTCTCTGTCACATGTGCAGGTTAGTAGCAATTTTCTCCTCTGAAGCTGTAACCTGTGATTGGCTCCACTTCTCTATTTTTATGGATCTGTTCCTTTTTAGTTAAATCTGCTTTACCCGGCAAGTTAGACATGAAAAGCAGCTCGACTCGTAGAAGCTTCAACTCGGTTTGACTGCCACCCTGAATTCATTCAGCGCTTCTTTATTTTCATGCCTGGTTGCCGTGAGGGATCAGCTACTGTACATTTGCATTTTTTTTTTTTGCTCCAAGAAATTCCACTTAAGAGAAAATGTAGTGAAATTCATCTTTGCTGTGTGTTTGGACCAATGGTTGGCTGACTACTGCTATTTCATCTGTTAAACTGAATCCATTTTATTTTCTACTGGGTTTTGTAAAATTTCACAGAAGCCATCGGTTGATTAGAAGGTCAAACGCTCCCAAATTATAGGGAAGTCTTTTTAAAGACGAGGATGACAGTACATTGAATTTATGCTGCAGTATCGTGTATGTGACAACAGTTGTAAGAACCAGACCTGAGCAAAAACTTTGCATGTATACATTTCAGACAGTAGATTAAAGTGTGCTGGTGTATAAATGTCAAGATCAAAACAGAGAATACATGCTGTGAATATAATATTGTTTTCTTTACGGCTTTTTACGTCTTGATGGACGTTATAAGCGGCTGTAATACTTTCTCCTGTATGTTTGGTGAAAAAGTTCTGCTCAAACAATCTGCAACCACAGAAGGTGCTTCACAGAGTGTCGTCTTACTGTCTTTGGTGTTTTGCTTCGAGGGGCAGGATGTTTTTTTTTTTTTCCTCGAACTGTTTGACTCCTTTGCTCACTGAGGTTTTTTCCATGCTGCTCTGTCTTCAGATAACTTTTCTTGTTTCCATGTTTGTGGCACTCAGGCTGCTCTTACATGTGTCCTTGAATCTCAGTTCCTGCTGTACCCCGACTGCTGTACCCCGTCCATTCGCCCCATGTGTCCCAGAAGTCTTGGTTTACTTTTGCGCAGAATCATTGTCACATTACGTTTCAGGACTTCTGCCAAACATTTTGCACTGGATCCTCGGATACACAATATTTTCTCTTGTCTGTTTCATGAGGTGGGTACTCGGTGTGCGTAGTTCTTAGTTCCTGATTTTGCTCTCCGCTATGGATACCTTCTGGTCCCATGTTGTTTTGCAGAGCTTACCAAAGACTGCAGGAGCATTTCCTATCCTGACACATATTTTGTTAAGCAGGTTGTCAAAGTCATTGAGGAACTGAGAGCATAATTCCTTAAATACTTCCAAGGGCTTGTTGTCTAACATGATGTTGCCATGAGTGGTACCATGCAGTATAAAAACAAGAAGATTACAAGAGAACCAGCTGTGTAGACTTGTGAAAGATGCTCCATCACTATCTGTACAGGTGTTTCCGTGAGTGCTGCTCTATTTATGCCATTTAATGGTCGGTAACTGGTCAAAGCAGTTATTATTGCTACGGCAGTCACAACATAGTTTTCTTTCCACATAACATATATGAACAACTAGGGGTTTTGTGTTTAACCCAAGATGTGGTCAAAGAGAGACGGAACTGCCACCCTTTGGAATGGAAGACAATTGAACAATAGCCACTTTCATATCGAGCTGATGGGGGTCAAGGTTCATGCCCAGGGACCCACAGTGGCGACTTGTCCACTATAGGAATTAAACTTGTGAACTCCCAAGTCTTAATACTCCTGTATGTGAAATGCAGTTTGTTCATCGTATTATGTAATAATGACTTTTTGTCCTATGAGGATGAACTCTTTGGGTTTACACACTATTTTGTGGTGTTCAGTGGACTGCTGCCACCTCAGCCTTTTTATTATTATTATTCTTTTTGACTGATTAATGTTTGTCTTTAGCCTTTGGATAGCTTGATGCAATTACCAAGATGTTTTCGCTCTCATATGTCACCCACTGAAAAAAACAACGAGGCAGAAATTAAAAGCCAACATGTTCCAGGAACCATTTTAGAAACTCTAAATAGAATTCACTCACACAGAAACACAAACAGAGCTGCTCAAACCCAATTTCTTATTTTTAGTATTATAAACTCAACCCATCTATCGGCAGCGACATGGGCTTCGCAAAAGCACATCTACCTATGGACGGGGTGTTGAACCTGCAACCTTCGTTTTGAGAGACGACCTGCTCTACTGAGTGAGCTGCAGCTGGACCCAAACTGCCAAGACATTACAAGTATCGAGCAAATCCTCCAGAAAGGTTGTAGAAAGCCGATCTCCTGTTGAATTCATAGCAACAGCTGCAATAATCTGTTCCTCTGCTGGAATGTGACCAATCACACGACACTGACACTCTGTAGGACATGTGACTTAAAGTCCCTTAAACATTCATGGCCACATGCACCACGTGGTCCAATTCACTTCTGTGGCCTTGCCACCGTCTTGGTCTCAGCACCCCGCAAACTCATTTCGTTTCCCCACTCTGTCGCGCTCTCGCCACTTCTGTCTTTTATTCCACTGTGATGTTTGACCTTTGTCACCGTCCTGTCATTATTCTGTCAGGAGGGTGCTGCAGAAGGGAGCCTGGTGGAACGGGGCAAAAGTGAAGCGAAGGGTGGATGTTTTATTTTACTGTTTTGGGGGGAACAATAACCAGGGGAAAAAAAAAACGTCAGGACCAATTCGTGAAGGGAACACTAAAGATGCTCCGGAAAATACTGTTGTACTAAAACCAATGTAGGAAAAACCTCCATTGTTGTTTTGGGACAAGCCTAGTTTTTCGTTTAACTCTATATAGATTAGAGAAGCAAACATTTGGCTTGTACCAGCAAATTATCCGTTTAAATTATTGAGTAATTGAGATGGTGGCATGAAACGCATATTGTTCTTCAGTGGTGAATATTCAAGAGCCATACATGAACCTTAAACAGACGCTGTGAAAGATTTAATCTGTGTACTTTTAGACAAAAAATAAACATTTTCAAGTGAAAAAGCAAAACGTCTGTTTACACAACATCGGTGTTCAGAGTTTTATTTTGACAGTCACTGCATTAACAATCCAACTTGGTTGTCTGTTCATACGAATGGCAGGGTTTTATTTGATAATAAAGTTGCGTGTCATCTGCATAGAAGTGGAAATTGATGTTGAGGATGTGTAAAATATCCCCAAGGGATATATACAGTGTGTATCGAAAATAATAGGGGGGCCAGAACAGATCCCTGAGGGACTCCACAAAAAAAGGGGAGCGCAGGCAGAGAAAGCTTCTCCAAGTCAAACTGAGAAAGATCTGTCAAATAAATAGGATTTAAATGAGTTCAGAGCCACACCAGAAATGGCGATATGATTTTTAAGACAGTTAATTAAAATGTAGCAAATGCAGAGTTAGATCAAAGAGAATTAAAAATGGGTGCAGGCCATAGTCGGCTGCCAGCAGTCGATCATTGGTGACCTTGACCGGCACAGCCTCCGTGCTGCGGTGTGTGTGGAAACCTGACTGAGAAGTCTCAAAGGTATTATTGGAATTCATAAATGAAACGAGCTGGTTAGAAACCGTTTTTTTCTAAAGTCTTTGATAAAAAAGGAAGTTTGGAAATTGGCCTAAAATTGTTTAAAACACTGGGGTCCAGTGAGGGCTTCTTTGAAAAGGGGGGGAAATAATTATTTTGTGTTTAAAAGATGAAGGGAACATTCCAGTGAACAATTAATGATGGATAGAATGTCCTGACCAACCATCTGAAATACCTCCTTTAAAAACCAAGTGGGAAAAATGTTTAAATTGTTTATAAAACATGAACATTTTGTGAAACAAAAACAATGTATTTTCACGTGTCATCTGAATGGAACATGTTGGCATGTTATATTCATTTCAGCCTTCATTTTTCAGTGAATGAACAAAATCCCAACAAACTGCAGAAGCTATTCAGATCTGTATATGTTTATGCATTGAATAAGCCAATTTGCTTCAAGTTATTGTCACACACACATTTAACAAACATGTATAGCATATTTCAAAGATTGATGGAAATCATCTTTTTCATCCTCAATGAAGAGTTTTCTGTCGGAATATATTTAAGCCCAAGCGCAGCATATAATTGGATTGTTATTGAGTAAACAAGGTGAAGCCGAGTGACATCCCTTAGTGTGATTGTACATATATTCACAGTGTTAGAAGTGAATTACAAAAATGATCTTTTTCTCTCTTTTACAATGCAGCGTGCTATCCTAGACCAGTCCACTCGACAATCTGAGTTCATTTCTAAAATTGTAGGCAGTACATTAAACCACTGTTTGAGAAATGAAGTGAGCTCAAGAAATATTTACTTAAAATGTCTTCTAATTTCAGAATATAATTAATACAAGTAGTTCCACCTCTTATTACAATATTTGAATTTTGATTTAACATACCTTTGCCCCTCTTCATTCGCTATACCTTAAATGATGTGTAATAGTTTTTGTGTGCAGTAAAGTGAGATTTTGTACTCTGTTGTACAGTGATACTTTTTAAATGTCTTTGAACTATAAAAGGGAAAGGTTCCGAACACAGCCCTCGGACATTCAAACAATCAATCAAGTATTGACGGGCACATTTGGAGATGATAAGACTTGGCCGTCCCAGACTGAGGACATCGTAAAGAATCGTCGCCACGTCGTGATCTGGAATCTGAGGTCTGGAACGGTTGAGAGGGGTTCAAGGGCGGCCGTGCGACCGCAGATGGTCTCGGATTACTGTCAAAAATTTCACGACCGCCGTTTCACGACACTGCGTCGTGTGACTACTGCCGTGACCTACGGCCACTAACAACCGATAGGAACGCAGCGCTACGCCATAACCACAGCAGGTGAAAGGCCAGGTGACGTCCATAACAACCTTTTCACCTCCACATTAATGCCACTGGAACAGTGGCTCGAGTTTCAGCTTACTTAATTCATCTATTTACCGAATGCTCATGGAGATGACATGGTAATGTTGTTATTGTAGCGTGTATGACATCCACACTGCACGCTGCAGCAGCCCGTAGACTGATCAGACTGTTGGATTCCTACTCTGTAGGAACCTTAAAGTAACCTTCATGAGGCACTTTCAAAATAAAAAGAAAAGATTCTTATCTGCACCTTTTTTGAAATCAATAAGTCACCTTCAACTTGTTTGTTGGCGAAACGGGAGGAGAAGCTCAGACGGGCGATTCCGGATTGGGGGGGAGGAAGTATTATCACGGTGCGCTTCGTCTTCTCGCTGAGGTAATGTCAGAGCCACGTCCTCTTCTCTCACCGTGGGGGCTTTTATACGCTCTTCGCACACACAGCCATCCTACTTAGTGTGTAATAAACCTTTTTGCAGGTGTATCTGTCAAAGTGACTTTGATCTAACGAACGGTGACAACTGTGACGATCATAAGCATGCCGCAAAATAAATGTACTTTGAAGAATACCAGCACACCAGTGTATATTTTATTGCCAGTAAACTGCCGGCTCTTCAAGACAAAGCGGAGGGAGAACTCTAAATGCCACCACAAAGTGGGGCATTTCTTTAGCGTGTTATTTATCTTCTCTTGCCACTAGGACCATGATGCTCTCTGCTTGGGAAATGTAGGCCCTATAGGTAGGTCATACACTCTAAAAATTCTTAATTCCTACCAGATATATGAAACCGTGGCGTAATCCAAAGTAGGCATGGGTATGAGGTATATACCTTATTATTTTTCAGTCAGCATTGCATTCACCCACTTCCAGTTCCTCCCTGATGCATCACTCTATTATCTATCAGCCAGATTGTATATTTGGTTTTTTTCCCTAGGATGGCGAGGCCATGACTTGCCCTCCCCTGCCATGTAATTGGCTAGTACTCGCTTCGTTCACTGATTTGATTTATTAATGTCTCTGTTCACCGTGCAGCAGTGAACCAATCCGAGGTAGAGTACTGCGGAACGAGGCAAATATTAGTCTTACATGTCACTATTAAAAAAAGAAAAAAAGAAAAAGGCTGCTTTAAAAGAACGAAAAATCGAGCGTAGACCCACTCGTCCAGGTTTTTACAGCGCCATTGCATGAGGTGCTTCAATTGGAGAGACTGCAATTAGACCACTTGAGTCAGTGTAGAAATAAGCCTTAAAAGTCTTTGATCAAAAAAAAAACTTTATGCAGCACCATTGTAACATCTTGGATAAATACAACTTTCTACGTTTCGAGAATTTTAGAGTCTTCTCAAAGGTACGCCTGGTTTTAAAGATTTTAAATGGCATGTCTCCTGGCTGTTTACAAAATGTTGTCTACCAGCGTTCTACAAACTCCAGAGTTGCTTCTTTGGACGACTGTACCATTCCACTTTTGGACAGTCAGCTTTTACAGTGAAGGCCACTACACAGTGGAACAAGCTGCCCGAGGCTGTGAGGACATGGAGTGCTTTAAAACAGAGATCAAGAAACATCTGAACACTATCCAGCACTGCACTCACTGACAAATGCAATGTTCCTCTTTGGTCCAGTACTGCCCTTATTTTGGTATTTTAAATGTTGTCTTGTCTGGTGGATGTGGGCAGGGATAAGTCGGGGTAATTAAAAATTTTTTCAAGTGTCGTTTCATGTCTTGGTATGTGTCTCTGTGTGTGTTAGACATTTTCCTGTGAATGTCTTGTTTGTAAATTGTCTTTTGCTTGCTACGGGACTGCAGATGCGAATTAGCCTCCAGCTAAATCTGGTACAATGTATCAAATGGCAGCGTTTATGTTAAATTGTACACGGCCCCTTTTAAATAAATATATGAAATGAAATTCTTAATTTCACATCACGTGCACAAAACAGCAAATTCAATTATTCACAACAGTATTCAGAAAATGCTCATTGATTATAGTCTTTTTGTACCAAACTAGTTACTAAAGCTGGAGCAGTTTTGTCTTGTTGTGTCCTCATGCCATGTCGGGGGGGGGGGGGGGGGGGCTTAAGGGTTAGAATTCTCTCTTCTCTCTTCTGGCCTTCACTTTTTATGAGATGGGAGAGGGGAGAAAAAAAAAAGGGTGCAAAAGAAACAGTTTCACGGTGGTCGAGCACTGGCAGAAAGCAGCAAGAGAGAAAGAGAATCAGACAAAGGGTGTCGGAGAGGCAGTGATGGAGTGGTGGAGGCTCAGCAGACAAGCTGCAGCTCCAGGGTGGCAGACCGGACGCCTCTGCCAGTCTGAAACAAGGTGCTGGAACAAGTTGCTTCTGCGCCGACTGCTTTACCTCAATCTATTGGAAACTTCACCATTTATCTATAAAACATGTCACCGAAAGGTACAAAATCTCAAACAAAGAAGAAGCTCTGTGTTCTGGGTGATCGTCAAGTCGTGATTAAAGGATAGAAATGCAACGTCGAGCATATGTTTATTGAAATGTCGGAATAATCCACTGTTTACTTTGCTTTTTTAAACATTCAAATCTTCGTGGAGCGTCGGCAGGCATTGGAATTATGAAACGGATCCCACTTTGTTTGTTCAGATGTCACACATCTACAAGTGAAACAAATGTGCCAAGAGATGCAGAAAATGATGATCTCCAAAATTTCACCAAGAAAATAAAAAAGATTTTTCAATGTTTCGTGAGAAAGGAAATCCATTCAAGACATTTGAAAAGTTTCAAGGATAGAACAAGGACCCAGAAGTGAACGCAAACAAACTTTTGTTTGATAACTTCATAAAATAGCTTTAAAAACTCAAAAACACACAGTGTCATTGTAAAAGACCTCAGTTGTTTACTTTTCATTTGCTCTTGTCGTCTACTATTCTTTAAAATCAAATCTTTTGAACAATAAAAAGTGCTTCAATAAGACAATATCTGAGGCCGATTTTCAGTACAGTGATTTTTCTTCTGGTTGTGTTTCAGCAAAAACTGTTGAACTTCATCAAATTTGCACAAATCGAAGCCATGTGTGCGTCCAACAAAAAAACCCTCTGGATTTATTTATATATTTATTTATTTTGAATGAAGGAACAATTAAAATCCAAGGGGATCAATTCTACAGACATTTCAAGTGAAAAATGCATCAAGTTTTTTTTCCCATTTT
This sequence comes from Blennius ocellaris, assembly GCF_963422515.1. Classification (NCBI taxonomy): domain Eukaryota; kingdom Metazoa; phylum Chordata; class Actinopteri; order Blenniiformes; family Blenniidae; genus Blennius; species Blennius ocellaris. The sequence continues at coordinate 35,523,989 of NC_137650.1, read as the reverse complement.
ACATGGCGACGATTCCAAAACGACCTCCGTTTACCTGGAAACTGCAGAAACACTGAAGACGTCTTCGTGTCGGACCACTAGTTGGTGATGTTCACTGTTATTGTGATGAAAACAACAAGCACATGAGCACAGAGAACGACACGCTGTGAACAAGAAGGATGGCGAGTAGAGAAACGTTTGTGTGGACAAACGTCCAAGTTGCATTACTGTATGTTGACTGTCAACAATAACAGGCTCCAGGAGAATCTGAAGGGGGAGTCACGACACTGTGGAGGAAAACGTTGTTGTTATTGTTCATTGAATGATGCATGTGCAGAAGAAATATTTATTACGGCTGTGGTGGGCACGTGTCGTAGCAGCATGTCAGAGAAGATTCATTTTTCCACAATGATGAAGTCAGTCATGTTTTTTTAAAAAAGCTCTACCTTGGAGGCTGTTTTTCTGTTTGCGTCTCCGGTGGCTCCGACCATAATCATGTAAACAAACACTGGAAATACAAAATCTTAAATTTTCACTTGAAAATGTTGTTTTGTTAATAGTGTGCAAGTTTGACCTGGATTCCAGGTCGGGAACTAACGCGCTGTTTGTTCACGGTTAAATGTTAGACTCCCTAAAAACACGTCTTCCTCTGATAAAGTTGTCCGATTGGCTGTTTGATTCCATTTTGTTGGAGCTTTTATCGAAAGGTCACACTCACACGATCTAGCGCTATAACTTCATTTATTTCAATTCAACATCATATTCACATTGACTGTATAAAGTGTAATTAAATAAAGGGCATTTTTCCTTCCAATTACTACTTTTCTTCTGATTCCTCCTGAAAACATCCAAAGGAGAGGGCCAGCGGTGAAAACTGCCACGCTTCCCCGTCCCTCCACTGAAAGCACCCGCCTTTGTTTTATTCACAAATCCCTCACTTTGAGCCTCCATCCAAACATTTGTGCTTCCATTTGTGGCCAGAAAAACGATGTACAAACAATGATCTCATGAGACAGACGTCAGAGCTCAGATTATGTGCTAATGTGTATATGACTTTATTTTATTGTTTGGGCGAACAACAGTGGCAGAGGAAGACCGTGTCACATACAAGCTGCCGCATTTTAATGATTTTCGTGGAACAATAGAGCCTTAAGAGGCTCATGCAGAGACGAGCTGCTCCAATACACACCGAATGAATCCCTCTCACTCAAGGACAGTTTGTTTAACCCTTTATAAGGAGCTCATTAAAATACAAGTGAATCCCTGAGATATGTTGAAAAGACTGAGTTGTTTCTGAAAGCTGAACTATGAAGCTTCAAATTATATTGAAGTCTTTCTGTGTTTCTGTGAATGGGTTTCAATGCTATTGGCACATCCTACGTGAAGAGCTGAACCATCCAGGTAAATGCCATAAAATAAATTTTTAAAAAAATAAAAAAAAAATAATAAATATATATATATATATATATATATCCCAATTAGATATTAAATCAAACATTGTACATTCAGGCAACAGGTTTTTACAAAAACTGATATTTTTCCCTTTATGTTTACAAAAAATATTTTCGTACACTTGATTGTTTACAAAAAAAAAACTTAATTTACACAGCTACTATGAGCATGCCAAACCTCAAGGGGGCAGTGTAACGGCAAGCATGAATTCATTAGAATTTGAATGGTGTGAGTAATTTTCTGGGTTTTTTGCTGCAAAACGGTTTGTTTGCCGGCCAGAGTTTTCAGAAATCCTCCTTTTGTGGCAACTTGTGGAAATATTACAGTTCTTGTAAATATCATTCTTTATTGTTACGAGCAGGTATTTGAACTCGGAGGCCAGAGCGCTGACCACTGCTCCACCGTTTACGTTTAGGGAAGATGTGGGTGTAGCTCGGCGGAGCATTCAAGGAAGCAGATGCTGGTTTTTCTTTTCTTTTCTTTCTTTCTCTTTTTTACTTATTGTTGTATATATCTAATCATGTGTACTCCGAGATCATTTTACCATTGCTGGATGGAGAAAAAAAAAATGGAACTCACCAGATACGATCTATTGAAGGGTTAACATTAAAAGCAGAATATAACAGCAGTGTTCTCTGCATCTCAAGTTGTAAGGTGCCATCGGAGCCTTTTCTTTTTTTTTTTTTTTAAATGTTCATTTCCTTCAAAGACTGCAGTCAGTTCTTTCAAACGGTTCTTTGTTTACTTGTAGTATATTGACATTTCCGTTGCGATCCGTCTGATCTTCCGTTTGATGCCTGTGGGCTGTCTCTCCTCCACGCTCCCTCTGTTTGCCGTCGCTTACACCACTTTAATTCTGCTGCCTGGCTGAAGTTGCCTCTTTGTGTCCGTGAACCCACCGCTCGTCTAGAAAGTCCTGTAATGTGTGACACCCCGCGACAAGCTCCATCTTATCCGTTCTGCTGTTCTGTCTTTCCTCCCAGCCCGTCCGTGCGGCGAGTTCTGGATGCGTGTCTTCCTGTGCCTGTAGCCCAAGGCCATTTCCTCCTGCCTGCTGGGGTCGTCCTTGTTTGGCTGCTTGAACCTTCCACCCTCCGGACCGCGGCTAGGTGTCTGGTTTGTTCTGTGTGATTTTGACTTGAAAGGATTGTGTCTTTGACTTAACAGGGGGGTGCGCTGACTCTGATCTGGGGTCCGGTGTTTCACTGTCACCACACCAATTTTCTTCCTACTTCTAGTTTTTTCCCCGGGGTGTTCTCATCTTGTTGTTTCCCAAAAACCTTGAGGCCAGGACTTACCTCCGCTCTCGTATTGCTTTCTAACAATGTTTTTGTCGCAGTGTCCGTGCCGTTTGTTATTCCTTTAAGTCACTGTGAAACTCCAAAATAGGAATCCACTTATTTCAAACTTTCCTTTATATATATATATATAAAGTACATAAATATATATATACGGTATATAGTGCAGTAAGCGGGATTCTGAACCGGCCTTTAAAACATCTCTTATGGGTTGTAAAACACATTAAATCCTCAATTGGGCTTTTTATTCCCCTCCCATTAGCTATTACTGTTGTTATTGTTTCTGCGTGGTCTTACAACAGCCGTCAGCAGTAATATTCACCGCAGTCATTAGATGAATCTCACTGAGACAATTATGCACAGGATCTGAATTGAATAAACTTCATGCTTTACACTGTGGGGCAAAACAAGTGTCTGGTGGTTAAGAGAAATCAGTTGAGGTCATCACTTAAGTTTTTGTTTTTACCGGTTCCCTGGGAAAGACCTGCTGAGATTCACATTTCTATCAAACGGATCAAGCATCCTTTCAAAACAGAGGCAGCAGCAATGATGAGAAGGGGAAATGAAACTGGTAGAAATAACAAGAAAAAGTGGAGTATATAGTTCTCCATCACGTTATCCTTTTTTAAATTAAAATTCATCATGAGTATCCTGGCCAAATGATGGAATATGTGAGCTTGTTGCTTGCCTGTCTTCATCTCAAACCAGCCATGCCGCCTCTTTAAAAGTTGGGGAACTGAGTTTAGGCATATATTATATAGTGAAAAAAATAATCATACCACCAAGCGGCAATGTAATATTTATGGTTCAGGACATTTAGAGTTTAAAGCTATGTAAATAGCCCCAGAAAATAAAGCAAAACCAGAGTCCAAATAAACCAATCAACTGAGCACCTGTTATAAAGGAGAGGAGCTTTTGCTCTTTAACCTGCCAGCGACCTTCTAATAGAGGCTGTTTCTCCTCTTGGGATACGACTGTGTTCTCTCAGGGGATAAAAGACCTCCTGCCGTTACTTCAGTGGCTCTAGACATGAGGAAGACTGCTGGCTGTGATGTCTTCTCTCCCCGTGACGCCCTATCCACCACTGACTGGGCCAATGGATGCATTAAAGCAGGGGATTTCAAAATGTGGGTAGAGAATAAAAATAATAATAATAATAATAATAATATACTCCATAAATAAATTTTAACATGAGCTCTTGTCAAAAAAAATTTTTTTTTGCTGCTGTATTCTGTATAAAATTATTGTATTGATTACACACATTTATAGGCAGCAGTATTTCACAAAATAGTCTCTCTGTACTTTTCTAACGGGCTTATTTTTGTGAAAGCAATTTCCTTATCGAACAGCAGCAGAGAACCAGACACACTTGTTACTGAATGCCAAAGAGTTTAATATTTCCTAATAACACAACGCAAAGTAACAATGTCAAAAAAAAAAAGGCAACTGTAAAATGGAGAAAAGTCGATGTGTTATCCAACCTGGTGGATAATTGAGAGTGGCTGTCTCCGAGGCACTCTGGGGTTTGTGTGGCAATAACGGGTGTTGTTCAGCACTCAGTTTATTGTCGTCCTAATTGGAGTCGTCTTATTTGTAACAGGCCCATTTTCTCTGGAAAATCCAGTGGCAAAGTGTTCCTGGTGTGAAGACGCGTCAGGACTTTTCTGTACCCTGTTCCTTCCAGTGTTGAGCAAACTGATGTAAGAACCTTTCATCTCAACCGCAACAACACCTGGGAGTCTGGTTCTGCAGGTTTCCTCCTGTTCAAAGGCAGTTTCTCCTTTTCTACTCATTCTTACACTTGCTCCTGTGCAGTTGTTGACGTTTCTCTCTGTATAAGTGCCTCAAAATGACCGGGTTGTATTTGTTGCTATAGAAATGTACTTGAATTGAATGACTTTACCGCCATTTTGGGGCTCAGATTTTTTATCGAGCGTGCCATGCGTTACTTTCGTCTTGCATTATGGGAAAAAAGAAAATAAGCACCACTTGTTTCCAGCTCTGACTTTTATCAGTCAATCTTTATTTATTTATTTATATAGCACTTTTCCTCCAAACATAAAGCAACACAAAGTGCGTTACACAATTTAAAAAAACTATATATTTTTTTTTATTTCCACAGAAATGTGCAAGCTCTACCTATGCTTTCCTCGCCCCGAGTATTCGCAAAGTAGTTGTAATAACATTATTGAGAGTAACTTTGAGGAGACTGGTTGAAATGACGGATGATTCTCCTCCCTGCAGCTCTGACAGACTGAAAGGAAAAAAAAGAGAAAGAAATTGACAAAGTCACCGTTTACAGGGAGCATGGGGTTTTATGAGGAGGTGCTGTGGGTCATTGTTGCTCTGCAGCCGGAGTGCGCACTAGATTGAGATGGGACCTCGCAGTGCTGAACCAGGGTTATTTGAGGAGAGGGATTTGAAAGCAATGAGAAACTGTTTCCTAACTTTGTTTGGAAGGGTGTGACGCTCGTCGGGCCGGTCGTGAAATGGCCCAGGGGCAGTGGAAGGGTTTTGGTGAAGACTGGGAAATAGAATAAGAGGGGTGGTGATGCTGAAACTATACATTATTTTGCTTTCATAGTGAGAAAAAGGTTGGTTTCACATAGATTGTGTTTGGATTTTGCAACACTGCAGATATGTAGTTATTCAGTAATATTCTAGGGGTTCAATGTTTGTTGTTGAGAAATGGGATTCATATCATATTTATCAGCTTTCTGCTGCACATTGAAATTTAACATGAAACACACCTTGTCAGTCATGTGAAGATGTGGATTTCAAGGGTACAGCATGCAAGGCTTGCACTTATGTGCACCGGGTGGCAGTGATGAGTCACTGTTAGCGTTTCAGCAGTTCGCTGTTAGAGTTGCCTCAGCACTCGTGAAATTTTAGATTCTTCTGCTTGAATCTCCTGCTGCTGCTTTAAAGGGAGATACACATCGTCCAATTCTGGCCTTCATCTTAGAGCAAAGAAGGGAAATGATGGCAATATATTTGATAGTGGCTTAAGAAGAAAGTGCACTTTGTTGATCCCTTCGGGGAAAATACATTTCTGCCTTTAAGCCGTCCTATTCACCAGTCAAGCAGCTGGATTCAAACCTGCAAACTTCTGATCTCAGGACGACTTTTCTCATCTCTAGGCCACCGGTGCTCATCTGTCATCTTCTGTTGTGGAGTCATGGACGATGAAATGCCACCAGAAGAACAGCTCGGGGGAAAAAATACATTAGTCGATGACGTACAGTACCGCAAGCTTGCACTTTAAACCATAATCAGATAACTTGTCACTTCCCATTCAGAGGAGCAAGAATTCAACATGGCCGAATTTCATGTCAAATCCAAGTTTATGAAGAGAAAATAAGGAAAAAAAAAGTGACTCCTCACACCATCTTGTGTTATAAAGTGGTATTACATGTCTGGTCGGGCTCTGGCTAATTGCTTTTGTTGTTAGCTGGGTGAGATTTCTCAGATTTAGAGAATGTCAACTACAAAATCAACGGTTTTTAATTTTTCTATCCTTTGTTTGTGCACACAACACAAGACTGAGACCCAATCTGGGATATCAGCGATATACTGCCATGGAAGTTAGCTATATCGATGCTATCAAACTAGCCTCAAAGACATGCTGTCAAGGTCTGCACTGCGCTGTTTCTGACCATCACTGATGAAACCAGTCTGCAATAAATATCAGATATTTGGGATAATCTTGACTGCTACTGCGAGCGGTTTATTATGTTTACATGCAACAGGAAATGCTAATGTAAAATGCCAGTCGATACTTTCTTCAAGCTGCCTTTGCAAAATCGTCATCCCAAATCAGCCTCTCTTTCTTCACGCCACGGCGGCGTCCATGTTCTCCTCGTCCTCCTCCTCTTTTTAGGATTTCTCTCCGAACACATAACTGCAGCAACAGCGAGGTCTCAGTTCATGTTTCTGTTCAGGAAGTTCCAGTGTGATCACGTATTCTTAGGTCTCTCACTTCCACCTGTTCCTTGAAGCAGTCGAAGGCATTTGAGACGCAGAGTTTCAAAACCTTGAAACAGCTTGTCAACAACAATTCCCAGCACCGGTCGCTGGTTCCTCATCCTCCCTGATATGATCACCAAGCCGCTGCTAACTGACATTTGACTGATTCTTCAGATCACATTCACCATGCTCCTCTTGCACCTGAAGCCAAGTGCTGCACAACTGTGTAGAACAAGCTTAGTATTGGACAGTAAATGATCCACTTAAGAATATGAGCAATCACACTTGTTCAGACCTTTTCTTCATTTCAGTTTAGCAAAAATCCGACAATCCCAAACATAACTGATGGTCTTAATCCACGTGATGAAAGAGCAGCTCTTTGCAACAGAGCCTCCAGAGCGGGTAATTAAACTTGACCCTTATCACGTCAATTCATATTGGGCTTAAATGGGATATATTACTGTAATCCCTAGCAAAGTGGTCTTCCTGCATATGTGCATCCTTTCTCTTTGTGTCTGGCTTCTAAACCCAGATGAAGGAAATAATAGAATGGGGTTTACATTGTGACAACACAATTCCTCAAGTTGTTTTGTTCAAGCCAGAGGGTGGGGACATGCTTTGACATAAATCATGGCTCCGTCAAAAACCACAAGAGAGGCGATGCAGGTTTCTGCACACATCATGTAGCATGAGGCTGTTAAAACCACACGGTCAGACTTCATGAGGAATGTGTTCACACATACATTACGTCCTCAAAATATCTTTTATTGAAAGCTTTTCCATCCTTGGAGGATCTTTGTCACGGCGGCTTTCATGCAGTGAATCACACACATTTGTAGCTGTAGGTAGTATCCACCAATCAGCCAATCAGCTTAGTGACGGCTTGGTTGATAGGAAGGTTTGTCCCAACACCGTAGGATAAGCGTCACGATGCACAGAGGACCTTGTTTTATTGCAGGGCTGTGGCACAACAGCTCAGGAGACATCTGTCTATCTATCTACAGCATCGGTCAGAGTTAATTCTTAAAACCCACACAAAAGTTTGTCTTATCTCTTCGCTTTAACAAAGGCTCTTGACAATCTCTCTCAGAATGTTGATATTTTGCTTTTAAATGCTGCCACGCTTGTACGAAACATGCATTTATGGACAAACAAAGCTCATACAGACCTCGATAGTTCATGGACTTTGATCTAGTTGAGTCAGAAAAGCACATCACTTTGAGTGAAAGTACTGCAGAAATAAAACATACTTTCACAAAAAAAAGTAATGCTTCCTAAAAAATTTTTTTTTTTTTTTTTTACCTTGCGCTTACAAATATTTTATCAAAAGAGCTGATCCCAGAAATGTTCACAAGTAGAAGGCATGTCATGTTTCCAGGCAATAGACACAATAATCTTAAAAGTCAAAAGCAAAGGCTAAGAAAATGGGTTTGGCATTAGCTGAGAACTTTTTTTTTTTTTTTTTTTCAAATATGGAATGTATCCTACATGTGTAGCTCCGTTCATCCAAACAAACGCATGTCCCTAACAAATCTATTTGAAAGGGACATAAACAGTCTTTCCAATATTACAAGATTGTTTGCAGAGAAGCAATACGACACAAAGAAGATCTTAAAACAGGAATCATAAAAAAAAAAAAAAATACAAGAAGAAACCGACGAGTGTCTCCTCACCCCTTCTTCAGCATTGACTTGCTTCTGGTTTTGGTACAGCAGCTCTGACAGTAAAGACTTTCCCTTCACTTTATGTTGAATAGAATAATAAAATAGGCATTAAATTTTTACCCACTGCACGGTCCTTTGCCCATCTTTTATTCTCTTGGTGAATAAAGAGTCCGCCGGGCTGCTGCAAACAACCAAGCGCTCATTTTGCCCGGCTTAATGCAAGGTTAACGCTGAATAAAACGCTGCTGTGTTGTTTGTTTAAAAAGGAGTATTAGCCTTTCACAGAGCACCTTTCTCCAACTTGCCAGCTCCTTTCTCTGCCAGATTTCATGGAATCCCGGACTTCTACTGCGAAAAATGACGGCAAAGACACAAGCGACGATGAAGGTGTTTATATCCAGGGTACGATTCAGATAGAAAGCAGAGCGGAGGATGGTTTGAAATGTAGACACAATTATCATATTTCATCGTCAACCGCAGTCGGCGTGGGCTGTAAACACTTTTTAGTTTTAGACTGGGAGGTTTTTAATTTCAGGATTTAGCAAAAGTTTATGTAGAATAATTTCAAGACAAAACTGTGTGTGTGATGTATGATGACGGAAAGGACAGCGGCGATTGTGGGGGTTGGATGGATGCCGGGCTGTTGAGTTAAAACAATGGAAGTAAAGATTTTTCGTTGGAATAGTTTAAAGACTGATGACACTTGAGACCCTGTTTACAAAAAGTTTTCAAGTGAAAACGCAAAACTTTTGTTGTCTTTTGAGCGTCCGTTTACACAACGGAGCTTGGAGCCACTGAAAACGCCACTTTTGAAAACGGCTCCCGAGGTGGAAGTTTGACAAACACTCCCATTTCATCTCCATGGAAATGGGAGAAAACGCTGTACTGGGCATGTGCACCACACATTGTTTTTGTATTTTTCCCCCAAAAATTTGCGCTGACATGTTTTCAAAACAATGTCAGTTTTACACAGAAACGGTAGAAACGGTGAAAATTATGTCGTCAGTATTCCAGGGTTTGTGCTGTTGGGTGTTTTTGTGATGAAACTACACAATCATGCACAGTACAGCATTTCAGAAAAGCTGCATTAACCTTGGTTTCCATGGAGACGAGTCGGAGTATTTTTGAAAATGTCCACCGTCAAAATCATGTTCAAAAAGTTCTGAGGCCATTTCATTTTCATATTTGGCTCCTCACATATATCTTCAAAGATGTGTTTGGTGGGTGTGGAATGCTAAGTTGTACGACGACGACTACGTCGGGTCTTGTTATACAGAACATGACAATCTTGTATTTATTTTTCTTGTTAAACGCCCTGAAAACAACAGCAGTAATCATGAATGGATTACTTTTTGGTTCCCTTTGGCAAGTCAAACATTTCAGATTAGGCCGGAGAGAGCGCTTTAAATGTATTTATTTATTTATAATTAGCACTCCTTTAAAATTAAACACCATGTCAGGTTTTGCATCTGGTCCATTTCTGAACACTCATAAAGGGAGGAGCGGTTTCTCTCTTTCATCGCTGGTGTATTGTTATTCCATTCCTTTTTATAACAGCCATTACACATCATAAGCACACTGTGTGCTCTCACATCGTTAATGAACGTCCCACAGCACCGTCTCTACTTCTATTTTTTGTCAGTTTGAGTGCAAACGGCTCTGTCTTCTTCACAATGGATCCGCTAATGATTTTACCCAGCTGTGCATATTATTGCTCCATGCAGGAAACAATAGGCAATCAGATCATCTGGACGTTTTTTTTTTTTTTCTTCTTCTTCTCTTCTCCTTTTTGTCTTCGAAACTACTTAACTACCTTGCTAGGTTTTTATTCTATCTGTGGATCACTTCGTAATCGCTGCCCCGACAGTAATTGTTAACTCATCAAAATCATTAACTGCAGTCATGGAGTGCATCAATTCTTCGATGCCTGACTCAATGAAAGACTTAAATTTGCACAGAAACCAACTCCCTACGAGTGTAGGGAGTGTTGCGAATGATTTCCTGTTTCAAAAAAGGCAGTTTTATGGAATGTGGTCAGCCTCTTTAATCACATTTTTACTGGTTAGAAGTTTCAAATGCATCCAGGAAGCACTTAAGATGGATGAGGAGTCATTCCTCTGTGATCACAGCGGCTTAAGTTACTGTTAAATTACACCTAAATTAACTGTCCATCCGTCTACATCACTGAAGTGACAGGGGGAAAATGGCTTGTGTGATTGCACCACATAGAGTGAAGTAATATTGGAGGTGGGCCAAATGGTGATGGGTGATGCTTTCTTTTAAAACGTCCTGGTCTTTCGGGCCGCCATTCCTTAAAGATGGCTATACGCTGTGGGATGTTGGCCGTGTCGGACCAAAGACAGCAGCATCACGGTCATGGATTTGCAACCACAAATTATCTTCTGACAGTGTGACAAATGTAGCTACGCCGCGCAGTGTGACTCCCGCCACAAGCCGAAACCCCTCGCAACCAATTGAAATGAATATACAGGTTACTCTGGCGCCGCGCCACAACGCGAGTTTGCAGATTTCTGAAGGGAGTAAAATTTGAGAACACAACAACATTAGTAGTCTATTTTATTTCAAACTTTTTTTCCAGGACAATAAATGGTCAATGCATTTCACTTGTGTAGCTTGTTCTTCGCTGCTGCAGCCGCCCCAGAGAGCAATGCGTTGTCCGCGACGTTTAATGCGAGCGACCGCCACTCAAAGCGCTCAGCATCCATTGGGAGCAACTCACTCAGGGATACTTCAACACATGCAAGGTGGAGGGATTGAACCTGCGAACTTGCATTGGGTTGACTTTACCCACCCAGCAGATAATGTTACGTTCATTGTTAGTCCTGTTTATTGTTCTACATCTTAGTGGTAATCATACGAGTCAGCAGAGATAGACGTCGAGCAGTCCAACTTACCGTCGCCCCCAAGTTTCGAAAATTCATGTTGCTCTGTGAAGCGGCCAATGAAATGAAACTCAGGTGGCTGTAGGAACCTTGAGAACAGATAATGCGTCTCCTGAGTCTTCATTTTATGTCCAATTTGCACACAAAAAAGTTCCAGCTGAGAATTCATTGCTTTTGTGTTTTCGTTTCAGAAAAGTTTTGCATTCACATGAAAATGTTTGTTTACAGAGATGCAGGAACGGTGAAGATGTTGTGGGTTGTTATCTCGGGCCAATATTGGACGCTGTCTGGGTTAGTTAGTTTTATAGCTGATGGTCATCGTACTAAGTCCCAGGAGAATATGGACGGGGAGTCGTGACACTCTGGAGGCAAATGTTGTCGTTAGATGGAGATGGAGTGTTTTCAAAAAGTTCCAGCTTGAGTGCAGTTTTCAAAGTGTTATGTTTCGAGTGGCTCCAAGCGCCATTATCATGTAGACGGAAACCCAAAATACAATGAAAGATGGGCATTTTAAATTGAAAATGTTGCGTAAATGGGGCCTTCAGCCTTGTTTCCTCTGTGCATTAAGTGCCGATATGGGACGAGTTTCCATGCGTTTCCATGACAAAAGTTGTGGGTGGCACCAAGAGAACCTCACCCAGCCATTCCAATTCTAGGTAGGCTCCCGAACGCACCATTATGATTCCAGAAGAGAGAGCAGGTGCTGGACGTTGATGTTATTAATATGAAGGTTTTGCCACACAGATTGAAGGTTCACTGCTTTGCTTGTTGGACACCTGAGCTGCACTGAAACGAACGTGTTCCGTGCTCGTCCTGCATTTACTGTTGCATAATGATGTTATATTCCTACGTCGTTGCAACTAGGTATTCTAGGAACGTATACTACATTTTCACTGTAGTCTCTGCGGTGGAACAGAGTTGAGTCTGGATACGCTTTGCCTTACTGTACGGTCCCGTACCAGCACAAACTGCGAAATGAGGCTTTAGTGTCGCTTGAGAATTTAATGTTGAGCAAACTTGCCTCCATAGCGAGAAGGTCATGGGTTTGAATGTGTACATGAGGTTTTTTTTCCCTCCAGCTTCAGTGCAGTGCAGTATAGAATATGGATGCGTGTTGGTGAGCAACTGCTTAGTCACTGATTTTAATGAGCCTCATTTTCCAGGGTTTCTTTCCCCCCCATTATCAAGAAATACAGAGTTGCTATTGTTTAGCATTTCAGTCAAGCCTTTAGAGGACAGGAACACAGAACAGAGGCAGACACAGGTGGAGTGGATTGTTCTTGTGTGTTGGCAGGTTTCTTTTTTTCTTGAGCCTGTTCTGACAGACATTTTTGGTTCATTCTGTGCTTTGCAGTCTTCAATATCATTGAAATGCAGCCACATGCTGCCGCTCATTTCTTCACTTTTTCCCTGACGCCTGCATTTGAATTCAGCTCCTCCGTCCCTCTGCGGCTCTGTGTGTAGCAGGCCTGCACCACTACGCTCGTTGTCTTTGAAGCATCTGCCACCTTCCTTCTTCCACATGCTGACAAATTATTCTAGTCTGTCTTTGGAGGCAATCGGCCTCGTGGCGAGACCATAAAAAAATGAAGTCCCACCTCCACCTGCTTGGATTCTTAACATAATTGAGCTTGAGTGGTGACGCCGTTCGACAGTCTTCAATTGAAACAAACAAACTGGCTCTAAAAGCATCACTAATGTCAAAAGCACTTATCTGAACAAAGTGGACCAGACTGAAAGCCTTCAGAGAAAATATGTCCATCTATCTTCTATACCACTTTATCCAGTTGAAGGTGGAGGTTTGCTGAGACTGATCAGAGCTGACGATGACCGGCTACACAGAGGCCACGCACGGACAACTACACTCAGCCACATGAACCTCGCATGCATGTTTTTTAAATTTGGGGAGAAAAAAGGAATACCCCCCAAAAACAAATATGCCACATGCATCAGGAGAACTTGCAAACTCCACACTTTGCACACATATGGTGTCACACAGGATTAAATAAACTTGGCTGGAATCCCATTACAGGTCTAGAAGGCAACTTAAATTGACATTTACACAACGTTTTGAAAACGATGTCCGTCTACATGGAAATGACCAAAATGCTGAAAAAGATGTAGTCGCCACTCGTAGGTGCTGGTGGATGTTCAAGTAATGAAGCCACACACACATGTGCGCAGAGAACAATGCACTATAAACATGAACAATGACGAGTACACCGACATCCGTACAGACAGACCACCAAACATGACCACTGACTAAGAGTCCATATTCTCTGGAGGCAAATATTGCTGCTACTGTGCCTTTACTCATAGCATAACATATTTACGACGCCTGCAGTGCATGCACCTTTTCAGAAAAGTAAAATTTTCCCCAAGTTTGTCCAGGGTCTGGTTCCTCCAAAGAGACTCGGTTGAAGGTGGCAGTGATGTCGATGTCTGTGCTGCCGTGCTCTCCATACTGCCAGCTCTCCATGTGGACCAAGCCAATGGAAACATGCTTGGGTCTTTTTGAAGACATCTTGGGAAATCTACCTGGAATTCTCACTTTGCACTTCAAGAACAGTCATTGGGTGTTTCAATATTAGGAGTTGTTTGATATTTGGAAAGGCGGTAAACCCTCCCTGGGCATGGTGCTTATGGTTGTTTCCCACCAAAACTCCATCCACTCCCTCTCAGTGAGAATAAAGCAATTTTTTTTTTTTTTTTACAGGTAAGTAGAGCTGAAAAGGATGAGGCAGGTGGGAATCAGTTGTTGTTGAGCTAATGGAGACATGCCCGCTCATCACGGCACAAGACACTTGAAATGAAAGTAGAAACTATCAATTCAAAACTTTTTTTCAGTTCCAAAATTGTGGAGGTGGAGACTTCTGTAAAAATCTCGTAGCACAGACACCACTGTTCTCTGGGTTATTAATTACCACTGATGAATGTGTACTCCAGAAGGTGCTCAGTGGTTGACCTAAGCTGAGCCGCAGACGTGATTAATCATGTTGTAATTGATAGACTGGGGAATAGGTTTGGTATTTCTAGGACCACGAAGGACTGGCTCCGCTTCTGTTTTTCAAAAAGAAAATGTTTAGTCTCTATTGGTGATTATGCATCTTCATGCTCTGTTCTGGGGCCAAAACTGTTTTATTTAACCTTTGGCTTAAAGTATTTGTCAGCATGCATTTCCCTTAACTGCCATGCCAGCAGTACTCTGGCCAACTTGGAGTTGTGAGTTGCCAGTAGTGAAGGACTGCCTTTCCAAAGTCAAGAGATAAACTGCTCTAAAAGTGAGAGCTGTGTTTTTCCTCAAAGGATACTTTTTCAAATTGTAATTATCTTTAAAACCCATTTAAATCCATTTACGAAAATAGCACAGGAAAATAGTTTAATGAACATTTAAACTTTGAGAACTGGGCAACAAATCTGTCTCTGGCAAGGATGGAACATCAAGGAAATGCTGTTTGGTTAAATTCATCCTTGATGTACTCGTGTGTGTTTTGGACCATTTTACTGCGTCTCTCTCGTTTCATACAACAACCAATTTCTATGATAATAATAATAGTTCATTAATAATGAACCTGCCTCGGACGCCACTCAGTCAAAATCAGATTAAGGGAATCATGAAGTTCCTGGGTGATCTTTAGGGTAGCTGCGGCTCGGTTGGTGGAGTGGTCGTATGATTCCTCTTCTGCCTCACAGGGCCACATGTCAAAGTGGCCTTGAGCAAGGCATGGGACCCCAAACTGCTCCTATAAGGTGGATCAAGCGCCTCACATGGCCTAAAAGCTAGACTCGCGGGATCGCGGGTTCGAATCTCACAGCTGACCCGGTATCACTGTGGGTCATTGAGCAAAGGCCTTGAACCCGGTCAGCTCCCGAGAGCGCCACATCGTGGCTGCCTGGTCAATGCAGAAAAGAGGAGTTGCCCCAATAAAGTATGATTAGTTAATTTTTTCCCCTCCTCTTCCAGTTCACTCGTTAATTATCCAGTCTGCTACAAACATAGTTACTGTAGACGGGATACAAAAGCACTGATTCTTTAAATGTGCTTCTGTGTGTTTGATGAACAAATTTTATTTTATTTTATTTGACACAGAGCAACACTCAGGAAGCTTCTGCGCCACCATACAGCCTTTTAATTTGTATTTATTATTTATTTGTATTTTGTTCTTGTTTTTGGGGGAGAACTGACTCTGTAGGTGGACATCAGCCGAGAAATGGCAAAATAGTTTTTACACCGGGGCTCTCAAACTTCTGGTCCACTTCCAGCTTGTACTTCTCAGACACTGAAGTGGTCGTCCTATAACATTACACTGCCAGCAGTCCACCCAAACATGGTGTCATCAGCTGCTTGTGAGTGAAGGAAAAACACAAAGTTGAATTTTGGACAGGTCACCAGTTCATCAGTAAACACAGAGACATCAACAGCTACATGCATGTTTTTTTTTTTTTTTTCATGAGTATTGGACGGCAGATCTGTACAATGCAGATTTTAGATTTGACAGATTTGATTGAAGGTCCGGAGAGAAACCGTGCAAGCAGACGGGGGATCCTTAAACAGAAATTACTAATATAGCATCAATCAAAACCAGCATGGTTTCCAATATTAATTCATCTACAAGTGGCCTTGAACGTGAGCTGTTTACCACACAGGCAGAACCGGTGACGATGGTAAACCGGGGTAATGAGGCACCGGGCTGACGAGGTGATTGGAGGTTGAGGAATTCCTTCGTACACAGCGAGCCGAGGGAGGAGAGCGGCAGGCCGAAGCGGTGAGCGCTGCATCATCCTGCAGCCCGTAACGCTGCATGACATGGATAGTGCAAAATAAAACATTTGTTTATTGCTGTTGGATCCCATGAGTCGCCACGACTAACGCCAACTACTGTTTTTCCTTGGATGAATACACAGAGGTCATAGATTTCCAGCCCAGCATAAATGGCAACAGCATACATGTGAGCATTACTTATTCACAATATTGCACCAAATGAGCAGGCTGTTATGATGAGAGAAGGTAATAACATCCTTTCAAATCTGTATTCTACAGAGCATTACAATATATATTGTAGTATGCCTGCCAGGGGACTGTATCGGATCACTGGCAGGAGTTCAAGTAGTAAATGACCGCCACTTTTTCTTACTGATACAAGCATGCAGCTCACAGTGAGAGCGGTGCCAGATTCTCACTGGGTATTCATGCTCATGTTCGCTGCAGTCTGTTATGCAGCTCAAACGCAGGAAGACAACAGCACCATTTCCTATTATCGCTAATGCTGCTGGGTAAAAAAAACCACAACAAACAACAGATTTCTGTTTGCACCGTCGCCAGAAAGACAATTAAAGTGAATTCTGGTTAGAAAAGGCTTACTTGGCTCTGCATTGGAAACCATAGCGACGTGATAATGTGGCTTCAATATGATGCGTGATTGGACTTTCTCATCACAAAAGGCAGAAGTGCTTGAATTGTGAGTAAATAAGGAAAGTAGCCATACTGTGGCATTTTTAGACTCCACGCCCTTAAAGGAGAGAAACTCGTACACGGGGATCAATAGCCTTGAGCAAGGGATCACGGCACTGGGATGTTGTGATCGGCCCCGAGTGGCCGAGTCTCCCTCGGCAAAGCCAGAGGAGAAGTTCACCTGCATCGAGTTCCTTCCACCCCGCTCCTCAAGAGCAACGCCCGTCCGCTGTTTTCACCACGATGCCCCGAGGCAGTGCTGATGCGGTGAAATGTTCTGTGAAAATGCTTGGGAGAATCCCCACAACCCTCTCGATCAATAGGATTTTTTTCCCCTCCCCCCCCAACCCCGTTAGAAGTCGACACCGCGGGGAGTTAACTTTGAGGAGATTTCATTATGCCGTCAGGCAACGGAGTAGTTTAAAATCAGGCAACAGAGATATTAGCTCTGACCTTTATCTTTATCTCGCCGCCGGAGCACAGGAGCAGCGCGTCTCTGAGTGATATGCATCTCCACAACCTGTTGTAAAAAGGTCATGATGGTCAGCGCTCACGTATGTGAATGTGACGACAGGAAAAGACCGAATGAGGAAGATGTTTTGTTTCTGGTTTTTTTTTATTTACCTTGACCCTTTCCAAACCCAAACGACACGCCGCGTCGCCGGAAGACATTTACACCGGTCTTCTCGTAACCTGGGAAAGTTTTTAAGAGTCCCCACAGTTTTAATATTCAAGTGCTGCTCGCGCTCTCTAATTGTAAGGTTTGTCAGGGTATTTTTTTAATGAGAACAAGTAATCAAGGCTACTGACTGCCAATTCAGCCTTGAATTGTAATGCGTTCTGCACACAGCTCAAGATAGGCATGAGTGAATTTACTCTTTTTTTTTGTCCTTGCTAATTCTTCTACAGTATCACAGAGAATTGATATAGAAAAATGCCAAGTCACACCATTTTCTTATTTGTCTTATAGCTTGGTGAACAAGTAAGTTAAAAGCTGCGGAAGCCAAATGGAAATATGGATGTACCGTGTGCTGAATATACATAATTATATTCAGGGTGCAATTTGCTTCTGGGATATCTTCTGAATAATTGCCCCAAATCATCGCGATCCGATCTTTTCCAACACAAAAGACTGCAAATAAATAGCTTCTGAAAGCGTTACCTTTAATCTTTAACCCTTTTCGTCACGCTATACAAGTCCTCAGTGGATTGCCTTGTCCCAGCGGGGCTTTTTCTTTTAATAGAATGAACGGAAATGAGTGTAGGCATAAACCTTTAATTATATCGTGAAGACACACTTTTTCATTACTGAGTTTGGTGCAAGTGCAATGGATAGGAATTTATCAAAATGGTCAAATGAGGTTTAGTGCAAAACACCGAATGGAACAATTTGCAGACAAAGAACCACCAGATGTAGACTTTAAACCTCTTACAAGGAGAAAAAGAGTTTTTAGTAACTTTGGATTTCAAAAAGTCACTAAGAATTATCTAATGTTGGAACAAAACAGAAGAAAGCTTGGAGCGTTTTAGGCTCTATGAGATGGACTTAATCAAAACTGTCTGTCCTGTGATTGATTACTGATGAGCAGCAGGATTACAGCATCCAGAGATATAAAACATGTATGGACATTTTATTTATTTATATTTGTTTAACTTTCTGAACTCTGAATGCTATGGCACTCATGCTATGCAATTTACATACACTTACAGGAGAAATCCAATAGCATTGTTTTTCCCTTTGTCTTTGATATATATAAAAACATGTCACCCAATTTACATACTTAAGAAATTACAAATAAAAACAAATATATCT
This sequence comes from Blennius ocellaris, assembly GCF_963422515.1. Taxonomy (NCBI): domain Eukaryota; kingdom Metazoa; phylum Chordata; class Actinopteri; order Blenniiformes; family Blenniidae; genus Blennius; species Blennius ocellaris. Next base: position 35,505,462 of record NC_137650.1, on the reverse strand, counting down.
GACATACAATATGGATACCCTCAACACAAAGTAAACTAATTTCTTATTGGAATCACTTGTAGGAATGTTAAGCAGGCATTGCAATATATTGGAATCAACATGAGCTTTCCCATTATAAAGAGTCATTAGCAATAATTACTTTTAAAATGATTATATAGAAGGGATTTTTATCCGATATTATCTGATGGGTCAGCCAGTTCTGGATTTTTAATTTTCACCCTCACTATTACTATACAGTACATTTTCCTTAGTGTAAAAATAATCCCAGATGATATAATTTAATCCAATTTATTGTTACATGCACAAACTCATTTTCATTTTATTCAAAGTCTGAAAGGACACACTGTTCTTAAACATGCGATGCATGTATTGGAAAAAAATATTATCACGACACATAAGTTTTGATTTACAACGCAGCGTTGCCGTCATTATTTTTATCCAGACTATTTGGCTGAGTGATTTCAAAGTGCATCTCATCGGGGTAGGACTGTATTTAAAGGTGGGTTTTTACTTTCTTTTCAGACTTAAATCAAAACATGTGCCTTAGGCAGTAAATGTTGCACAGAAAAGTGTAAAACCGACCAAAATCACACACATTTTAACAGTTAGAGCTCAAGAGATATAATGGATTTATCACTAGTTGTATCTATAAGATTGCGAGCCCACTACTGAGTCTTGCTGTCTGACAATAGAATGAGAAAAAATAAAAAATATGCATTAGACATTTGACTCATGCATATATGACCAAATGTGGTTACTTTACTTGAATTAAGCTGATTTGTATCTGTCAATAGTAGTAGGTAGTAGTAGTAGTTTATTTGTTCAACCGAATACAAAATGCAGCGACAAAAAAACGCAACAAAGAAGAAAAAAACAGGAATGGAGAGACATTTCCTCGAGCACCTCCCACAATAACAATAATGTTCTCATGAAGTTCCTGTAAGTCATGTGCACTGACCATGGGGACGAAAACCCCTCATCTAGACATTCAGAGGACGTACAGTGAGTCTGCGCTCTCCTCAGAGGAACGCCACAGAAGTTGACAGTGCTTCTCTTTGCTAAGCCGACCCTCAGATGTCAGTCAGCCGCTGTCGTGGGAAATTCCCCGGAGACACTTGACGTTCTGACACTTTCCACAAGCACGCCCTCGGTAGCTGCAGTATCATCCTCCTGCACATTTCCTGACAAACAATGTGCCTTTACTTCCAGCTTACGCCATGAAATTTAAAATATCTGTGGGAAGAAGTTTGGATTTCTTTAAGAGGACAAGAAGGCAAACGAGGGATGACGTTAGCAGATTTAAATACGGAGCCTTTTGGTTTCACAAACATCCATTTTCTCCACAAAAAGATTAAGACAATGACAGTTTTCAGTGAAGCACATGAAATAATCCTCTTCAGTGACCCTCTTCATCCCCATCATTACCCCAGAAGGTCGCATCATTGAGGAAGTTACCGCTGATAAATACCTTGGAATCACAATTGACGGTGTAAACTGGGCTGAATTTGTCTGTTTTGCTTTGTCTGGTGATGATCTGATGACTGGTTCAGGGTGCATCCTGCCTTGACGACCCCGAGGCTCCGCCCACTCCGCAGGTCTTGATGCTCAATTCAGATTTTTTATTATCCCCCGCCGTGGCTGATAGGCCCCGAAGGGGGACCTTGAAACAGTCTCCGTACGTACGTCCGTACGTCCGTCCGTTCGAACGTTTCTGCCTATATCTCGGCAACCCCTGGGCCCACAGTGACCAAACTTCACATGTGGATACATCTCAGAGGGGGAAGGGATACTATGGTGACCTTGACCTAATTTGCATATTAAGTAGGTCACAGGGTCACGAAGTGCTTAAAACACATTTTGGACTCTGGAGGCCTAGGTTTTTGAGCTAGGGCTCTGAAATTGTATACACACATGATACACACTCCAGGGATAACCTCCAGTACACCAAGTGACCTGACCTTGACCTTGAAGATTGGTAGGGTCTGAAGTTTGCTCGCCATGGTTGCACAATACATGTATTTTCATATAAACATTTCTCCTCATTTCTCAGCAGTTCCTGGGCCCACAGTCACCAAACTTCACACATGGACACTCCACCTGGGGGGAAGGGGCACCATGGTGACCATGACCTCATTTGCATATCAGGTCACAGGGTCACTAAGTGCATAAAAACACCTTTTGGGCTCTGGAGACGTATTTTGACATAGCTTATGAAGAAGACCTTTCAGATTCTACATAATGATCTACTAGGACCCATGGAACACCCTCTAGTGTACCAAGTGTGCTGCCTGAGAGCTGGCTTTGTGAGAAAATATAAAGCCCTCCGGCGGGGGATTAGCCCAGCAACGGCCTTCTTGTTTTGTGTTTACGTGATCATTTGAAACGGGACCTGCCGTGTGAACGTGATCGGACCTGATGTTTTTGGGCCCCAGAGCAGAGAAGATCAGCACCAGGGTTACCAGATGTGACTCACTGCTTCCAGCCCAACCAACATAAAGCCCCCACTCCTCAACTAGAACCCACCCAAATCTCAGCCTGTGTGGAAATCATGTTATAAAACCGTAAAACTATTACATGTGTGATAAAGAACACGCTATAAACACACAAATGCAGGAAATAATCAAAATTTTAAAGTAAAAGAATTTGGCTCCCCATATCTGGCAATGCAGGTCAGCGTGTAAATAAATACAGCGTATAGATGAATAGATTAAATACGATCGACCGAATCTCGACGACATGAGGAGGAAGAAGAAGGAGAATGAGGCGAAAAGAGTACAACTTTTAACAGCTTTTATTGTGGCGGAACCGCTTCCTCTGGAGCTTGTCAGTGACGTCAGTCACACGTCGATGACGAGGCCTGAGCTGGATGGCGCAGGTAAAGAAGGTAAAGAAGGAGAGACACTTTGTTTGACGTAAAAGATCTGACTGAGTGGAAACATGTCGTGAAATTCTCAGTCCAGATGCAAAGTGAGGCTTTCTGCCAACAAAGATCGCTGGGAGACAATTTGAGATCGTTTCACTGCAAGGTGATGGTTAATGAGCAGCAATTTGTTTATGGAACATTGAGCACAGCAAACATGAGCCCTGAGTGACAGTCAGTGACTCAAACCGCTGGATTCGGGCCCAGAAAGTTCAATAACCCCAAACTGTAGATCACTTAAAAAGACTGAAGTCGTTCAATGTGAACGTTCATTTCTAATCTCCAGTACGGATTTAACGTCTAAACAGGGATTGGCATGTTTGTCAAAACGGTTATCCCTTCTGCTTTCAGAAGCTGGGGATCATGTTGAACATAAACCTCATATTTCGGTTTTAATCAGAGCTTCTCTTCAGCACAACACATCCTGAAAAACGAATCTTCAAAACAAATCTTTTTGATGAACTCATTTGAGCGATCCGGGATGATGAAAAAGAGCTGCGTTACACCTCCGTACACAACAAATACAATGCAATGAACAACTGGTTAATATGATCCTCAATTTTCACATTTTAATCATATGAGCCCGGCAATCAGAAAAGCATCTCGATGTATTGTACAAAGCTCCAACGCCACTGAAGTGCTTTCTCCAAGTAATTGCTGTGCATTAGACGGAGCGTTCACAATGGGAGCGGCTTCAACTGGCAGAACGCCAACACCTCAGTGAACTCTGTGTAAATAACATGAAAACAGATCCCGCCGTCGTTCCACACACAAAAACAGAAATGCGATGACACTGATGTGGAAAAGGAAGAAGCCGAAGCCTCTGTTCCATGTAATTTCTCTTTTATTAAAGTCTACCAGGGTTGTTATGAATATGATCTGCCTGCATTGAGGTTTCCCACACACACACACACACACACACACACACACACACACACACACACACACACACACACACACACACACACACACACACACACACACACACACACACAGACGCATTACTCTCATATGACCACTTTTCCTCAGTAAGGACCAGTGTTGCCACAGTTACTTCAAAAAACTAATCCAATTACTGATTCTGAGTTTCTCCTTTAAAAAGTAACCTAGTTACTTCACCGAGTACTTGTTTTTAAAAGTAACTAAGTTAGACTATAAGTTACTTCTTTAATTACTTTCAGCAGCTGCAGACGAGACCCCCCCCAATGTCTGAACATAAAAACTCTGCTGATCCCTCTGATCCCCGCCTCCTGCACCATGTTTATACATATTTAACCTTTGACTGTCATTCTTTGCTCTGTTTATATCTGACTCATGCTTTTATAATCAGATTTTTACTATTACTGGTGTTTATTTACCCACAGATGTAGTTGTAGTCTGTTGTTGCACTGTGTATTTATTTATTTATTTGCACTGCCTGCTCTGTGCCACTTAATTTCCCCCCTTATGGACAAATACAGTCTTGTAATGTTATGGTTTATTGATAACAACGGTTGGTTCCAATTCTTTTGTGTTCCCTGAACGCACCGTGAGAGCGAGTTGGCCTGTGATTGGCTGAGAGTGAAATGGATAAGTAACTTTATTCTGATTACTGGTTTGGAAATAGCAACGCGTTAGCTTACGAGTTGCTGAAAAAAGTGGTCATATGAGAGTAACGCGTTACTACTTAAGGCGTTAACGACGTCACTGATAAGGAGTAATCTAACACGTTAATATTTCCACACCAGTGATCAGATTAAAGTTACTTTCTCTTTTTTTTTTAACTGCAAATGTCTGTTGCGACATTGGGCTGAGTGGAAATGGGTCATGATTGGGCCAGAGGCCATGATTGGGCCAGAGGTCATGACTGGGCCAGAGGTCATGACTGGGCCAGAGGTCATGATTGGGCCAGAGGTCATGATTGGGCCAGAGGCCATGATTGGGCCAGAGGTCATGACTGGGCCAGAGGTCATGATTGGGCCAGAGGTCATGATTGGGCCAGAGGTCATGACTGGGCCAGAGGTCATGATTGGGCCAGAGGCCATGATTGGGCCAGAGGTCATGATTGGGCCAGAGGTCATGACTGGGCCAGAGGTCATGATTGGGCCAGAGGCCATGATTGGGCCAGAGGTCATGACTGGGCCAGAGGTCATGACTGGGCCAGAGGTCATGATTGGGCCAGAGGTCATGACTGGGCCAGAGGTCATGATTGGGCCAGAGGCCATGACTGGGCCAGAGGTCATGATTGGGCCAGAGGTCATGATTGGGCCAGAGGTCATGATTGGGCCAGAGGCCATGACTGGGCCAGAGGTCATGATTGGGCCAGAGGTCATGACTGGGCCAGAGGTCATGATTGGGCCAGAGGCCATGACTGGGCCAGAGGTCATGATTGGGCCAGAGGCCATGATTGGGCCAGAGGTCATGACTGGGCCAGAGGTCATGACTGGGCCAGAGGTCATGATTGGGCCAGAGGCCATGACTGGGCCAGAGGTCATGATTGGGCCAGAGGCCATGACTGGGCCAGAGGCCATGACTGGGCCAGAGGTCATGACTGGGCCAGAGGCCATGACTGGGCCAGAGGTCATGACTGGGCCAGAGGCCATGATTGGGCCAGAGGCCATGACTGGGCCGACCCTGACGGGCCAGAGTTTGTGTTTGTTCTGTCAGGTGAGATCATGAACCTCATTATTCCAGAACAACCCTCGTGGAGAAAAACAGGCTTGGAACACATAGAAAACTAAAAACATTCAAAGCCTCAGTGACCAGGATTTATTTTATTATGTCAAAATTGCGCTCTAAATTAATTTCTCGTCTCCGCTGCAGCTCAGCGCTGAACCCGACCACCGATCACCATCATTTAATGGGCGGGGCGTTTTCCTAGAGATCCGATTGGTCAGGAGGCGGAACTCTGAGTGCTTATCGAGAACGTGAGCTGGTCCGGAGCAGGTTGGACAGTCGGACTCAGTTAGCGGGGTGATTTACCCCGGACAGAAGCGAGGGTTAATCATGAAGTTATATCTGGATGAGAGGAAATCCAGCTTCATGGTTCAGGCCACGGGTGCAAACAGGCCCCAGGAGTGTTTGTGTCTGTGTTTACCTGTGACCTGCCTTCACCCACAGTCAGCTGGGACCTTCGTAGAAGAGTGGAGACGTGAACTTGTGCTGCTTTTCACGATGAAGCCAGTAACTTGTGGAGGTGAATTTATATCCAGACTGAAGGTCAAGACTCTGGGAAGCAGCAGTCAGAGTGGAGCGGTGATCACTGGGGATTGGAGAACAGGTGAGTGTGAGGACATCTGGTGGTCAGGTGGTGAATGGCAGAGACGGCCAGGATCCACAGACACAAAAGGGCTCCGGGGAAATAAAAACACATCTGCGGGCAGAGGGAGAATGAAATGTAACTCATACCGACACGCTGCAGAGGTAATCCCCAGTTCACCCAGGACGCCCGTCTTATCTCCATTATTTCCCATGTGTTATTAATTAGATTCCTCCGTGCTACATGTAACTGGGTTCAGCTTGGCAGTTGTTTTTTTTTCCTTTGTCGGATGAGACCATTGTCGCGGCAGCTGACCTTTTATCTGAAGGGTGTAGCGCAGTCCCCGACGGGCTACACACCTCGTTGAAATGGATGAAGGTGTACATTTGTTGTCCTAACAGCCACTAACAGTGGAAAACAATAAGCTCCTCTGCTTTTTCTTTTTTTTTTTTTACAGCTGAATCTCAAATGAACTTCGACCAGTCTGTTTCCCCGTGCAGCTCCCTAATAACAGCCAGAGATGTGCATCATTAATTCATGAGTACTGGGGGTGGCAGCTGAGATGTGCCGATGCCTCAGAGGAGGGTAATTAAACAGATAGAGCTGTTTCCGTGTTGTAAAGTGCTGCTCGCAGGACGGCGCCGCGGGAGAAGAGATGTTTCTGTTGATGCCTCAGAATTTAATACAACCCTGGAATTCACATGTACGTTGACTCAATCGACTCCGAGCTTCAAAGAGCACACAAGGCGGGGGAGGGGGGGTCGGTCAAACATGTATCCCTCACGGGTGTTTTCTCTGGGAAACCTGCTCTCATGCTCTCACATGTGATTCCCCCGACGACACTCAACCGACTGGAGACCAAAAAGAATATTTAGCCCTCTGTACATTTATCAATGTTTTGCTTGGCGGATATTGGCAGATCTTTAAAGTGCAAGTACCGTGAGTGTCTTATGTGGAAGGAAGAAAATATGCATTTCTATTACAGACATTTGATGCATTTTAAAAGGGAACAGTTGAGCGTAACATTCACATACTCCAGACTTGATTCAGTTCAAGACGTACTTTCATTGTATCCCTGTAACTCGGGATGTACAGAAACTTTTTTTTAAAGGAGGATTACGAACCTTTAGCTACTTGCTGATATCAAGTACCGGTACACGTACTCATTAAATCCCAGAAAGCCTAATTCATACTCCATACGTAAATAAGCATCTCCAACAGAGTTAGGGCAGTGTGCAGCGTCGATGTACGCAGGGTTGGGAAGGTTACTTGAAAACTGTAATTGTTACAATTACAAGTTACAAAAAATAAAAAATGGAATCAGTAAATTACTCAAACTACTAAAATAAAAAAGTAATGTACCAGAGTACTTTTATTTACTTTTGGATGACTTCACCAGCAAACATAAAGAATAAAGACAAGAAAGAATCGAATGTGTCGTCGGCTCAGTGTGTTGACAAATCTTACACACAGAATACACAAATTGCACTGAACAAAACAAGTTTTGAAGTATCAAAATTCTTTTTAAAGAATACAAATAAAAACTTTCAATTATTCAAGTGTTAAATATAAATGTAAATATGAATGTAAACTAAATATAAATGTTTTATAGGTTTGAGAGGCTGTATCTGGCAGCATGAATCACTGATTGATAATAACTGCTCTTGCCCTCGTTCGTACCTGCGGATGACAATGGTGATGTATGACATCTCGTAGTACTCCTCGGAAAATATGCATCTACATTTACAGACATTTGATCCTTTTTTATTGACTTGCAGTACTTGACTTGCTTCAGCTGGTGGCCATTTAAAATATGATTAAATTCAGTGTTTTGACAATTAAGCTGATTCTATTTTGACAGATCCCACTTTTAAAATGAGTTTAAATCAATTAAAATTGTCCACATTTAGTTCCATGTTTTTTGACTAACTTTAGTAAGATATCTCTGAAGTGAGGGAAAAAAAGAAGTCCGCCACGGCTCCGGAAACCCAATATGTTAAATAAATTCATCCACCAAGAAAGAAAACGCCCTGAACTACTTTGATATGATGACAGGCATTCATCCTTGGTTAATTCAGGTTCACTATATGAATATGCAGCTTTAGCGACTATGAGCAGTTTAGTGTGTCACACATTTATCTATAGAACACATCGACTGGCACCTTCTTCCACTGTAGCAATAAAAAGTTAAATATTAAAAAATGCTTTAACTTTAACTCAAAAATTTGCGGGATGTTTCTACTGAACATGAACGTGTTTAATACTTTCATGCGGGGTTTGAAAAGCTTGTTGATCTGTACCAAATACTCAACTGTTCCCTTGCCAGAGTCTTGAATTTTGGCTTCAAAACTCTCTTGGCTTTGCATCAAAACCTCAACAAGATCACGTTCCAACCTTCAGAGTCCCTCAGATTCTCTCAGATTCTGCAGCTCTGCGATAGAGGTCAGTGGTGGAAAAGGTTTTTATGTATATTCTTCAACCCTGAATTCTATTTCGATATAAAGTTTCTGGGTATGTGTTGTATCTTCTACCTCTTTTTTCTTTTTTTTCTTTGAACGCGGCAGTAGTCATTGGCATCGTTGCTTCACACCATAAAAGTTTGTCATTTAAAAGACGAAGTTTGCAGGTTCACTGTGCATGAGGACTTTTTTTCTTCTTCCAAACTTTCTTTCCACAGTTTAGGCCTTGTTTACTCGATGTTTCAAGTGAAAAAAACTTTGTCTCCGTGTTTTTGTTCCAGAAAAGTTTTGTGTTTAGATGGCAACGTTTTGAAAACGATTTAGTAAACATGTTGAGCCATGAGTTGTTGCTGCTGTTGTTTTTTTTCTGTAATGAAACCACATCCACATGCGCGCAAAGACTAACGAGGTTTAAACATCAACAATGGCGAGTCCAGGGATATTTGTACGGTCAGACAATGAGGCTGGGTCGCTATTCCGCGTGACTCGACTCCTGCCAAGCCCCGGAGAATCTGGACGGGGAGTCGAGACGCTCTGGAGGCAAACATAGTTATCTACTGAGCATGTGCAGAAGAACTATTTACTATGGCCTTGTTGCACATGGGCAGAAGTAGCATTTGGAAAATGTTTAGTTTTTCCTTGTTTCCACAGAGACCGACGGTGAGCATTTTCAAAAAGTTTCACCTTGGGGGGGCTGTGTTCAAAAAGTTTAGACGCACCCCTAAACACAACAAATAGGTTCCATTTTTACTTGAAAACACTGCTGTTTAAATGGGGCCTTGTTGCTTTTAACAATTAAGGTTATACAAAATGTAGATGGAATAGAAATACTTCATTATTCCCAAAATGAAATTACTTAACTAATGAATCTCCAGTGGGTTATATAAATGGGCACTTTATTTCAGAGTCACAAGGACAAAGGGAAATCGAACATGTGATCTTCTAACTGAAGGACGACCACTTCACCAAGGACAAGTGTGATAAAGTGTGACGTCCCACTAGTCAAATGTTAATCCGAGGAAAGTCCTTTTCAACCCGTTTAGGTTGAACCCTGCATTTCTAATGTGCGCTCGCCGGAATTGCACTTGTGCAACCTTCGGTTGGATGAATCAGGCATGGAGGCTGTGTGGATGGAGGTACCCTTCATTGACTGTGAAAATATGGCTTTAACAGTCGGATGAATGAAAACCCAGCCTGGTTGAAGGAACACAAAAAGCATAAAAAAAAGAGAGCAAGGATTTATGTCGGACACTCGGCTCTCTCGACTGTGAAGTGCAGCAATGCCGACTCTCACCTGTGATGGATTAGATTGACATAAAAGAAGGTTGAAATGATCACAGTATAATGTATCCCAGCATGATAACCTTGCAATAGAGATCTGCCCAAGGCTTAAAATAATCTGCTTATGTTCAATTGTGTCAGACTTGTTGACTCAGCTTTATTATACATTTACACGCTGGTATTGAACCGCTTTACTTGAGAAGGGATGGGAATGGTGCAGGAAGCAAAACTTTCATTCAAAGTGGAAAAGCTATTGTAAAAAGACTTTCACACTTTTCAATGTGCCCCGTGCTGTGTGGTTGATTCTCACACGTGTGAAATGAAGGCTAATGATCTGCTGTGCGACCTCAACGGAGCAGAAGAAAGACCAAGAAGAGGAAGACTGAATGCATATTTTAAAACCGGTGTTATTTTAAGCTATTAAGATATTCCTATCCAGTGCAACTGCTATTTCCCTCGGAGATAAAGAAGGTTTAGTCTATCTAAGGTCTCGTTTACATGCCGGCCTGCTATTGGCTGCTGTGGCTCGGTTGGGAAAGACGTTGCCTCCTAATTGGACGGTTGCCAGTTTGATATCCGTGATTAACAATGCAAAGCACTTTGGGACTGCTCTCGCAGTTGAAAAGCGCCATACAAGCAAAGTCCATTCACTGCTTTAGCAGCATTTCAAAAAAGGTTTCCCCGCTGTTTCCATGGAGATGCAGTCAGAGCATTTTCAAAAGGTTCTACCTTGAGAGCCATTTTCAAAAAGTTGCGCCATTGTCGTGCAAACTGCCACCGATAACACAACCAAAGCTTTGTGTTTTCACTTGAAAATATGTAATGAGGAAAAATCATCCCATCTGATTTAAACATCAGTTAAAGCTGCTTATTTTTTCACTGCGTGGCTCTCGTGTGAAGGTCACTCTCCACTTGTGCCAGAAACTACTGCACTTTACCTACAATAGCACTCAATGTTTGCACCGGGGTTGAGTTGTAGAATTGTGCATTATATATGGAACTGCTTTACTGCCACTGAGCCGAAGGGCAACCCAGAAGGTTAATCATTAGCCCACATGGCTGGCTGGACTCCCTGGGCTCTGGAACCTTTTCTCTCACATCAGACTCCCCTCACTTTTCCCACCCAATGTTTCCCTCACAAGGACGCTCAAGATTTTTTATTTTAATACATTATGTAAGAGCTGCTGCCAGGGTGTTGTCAGGGCTGCAAAGTTTCTAAAGGCTTCTTTGGCTGCGAGTGTGACCAGGTTGTCCAGCCGCTGATTTTAATGACGCCTTCCTGTCATCTGGCTGGAGTTCTGTTCAATTGTCAAGCCGTGTCGCAGTTGGCTCACGAAATCATAATGATAACAATAAAAAGACTCGCTGGCTCTTCCAAGTACCACAAAAGCGCTGTAAAATACAGCTTCAGTTTTTAGAAAAAGCTGTAAACTTTTGGGGGGTTGAAGTGTGGCTAAGAGGTACGAGCCGTTCAAACAGGCGGGAGGGAAGGTGGCGTTCGGGCTGAGGAACACCGGGGTGTTTAGGAACGGAGGCCGCTGCCAGGGAGATTCTTGAAATAATATTCACAATGATTCAATTGAGGCTTAAGTGTTACGATACGTTGAGCTGAGAGATAATCGACTGAGTCAAACCCCTGCTACACAGAGTGCTCATCCAGAGATTGATTCCTGTCGAGGCAACATGGAGAAAAAAAAAATGAATCATCGTTGCAGATGGTAAAAGAAAAATAAAGGAGGGGGGTGGTTGCAGAGCAGTGGTGCATTGATGAATTAGATGCGCCACAAAGCGCTATTTTTCTCTGATGTGTTTCAAAGCCAGAGGTTCAGAGGCACTTTGTCATCAGCGTGAAGCACCGAGAGAATCTCATGGAAAAACATTTCCTCGGCATGACTCATTGTATGCATTTGACAAATTTAGTGGAGAATAAACTCAACTGGAGTCTCAAGGTACATGCTGGTTTTTTTCAGGCATCAATATGAATTTGAGTGCATTTGTTTCGCCTCAGCTTTTTTTAGATTAGCCAATCAGAGCAGCTTATGTGTTTTTTGGGGTATTTAATTTTTTTTTTGTTTTTGTTTTTATCCTCGTGGCTGCTTCTGCTTTTAACAAGCCTCCGAGCTGCGATGAAGAGAAAACAAAACAACAAGTGGAAGTACAGTACACGTCTTTGGAAACGCAGAAACATTATGTCAAGATCAGTCGCTTTCATAAGCTTTTGTGACTTACAGTTGTCCTCTGGGTTCAAGTGCTCAGATGTAACAGAAACAAGAATTGCTCATAATGCTTGTTTGTCAGAGGCCCTTTGAGAGAAAACACGACTGTTCCAACTTGCCATTTCTTTGTCTGAGGCCTCGTTAACACATCAAAACAATTCATTAAACCCTACGGACCATTCAGACACCTCAAGTTTTAAAGGCTTTCAATTTGTCTAACCCGGTGGTGCATTTTGACTTGTGACAGCTGTGAAAGTGCAAACGTCCCCGGAAAGGGCTGATAGACATTCTCACATTTACACACTTCTGAGATATTTTTTAATCACGTATACAATTGGACTTGAACCACACAGTGATGCAGTGGTTAGCCAGCCATTGTGTGTGGGGTTTGCATGTTCTTCCTGTGAGAGTGAGGGTTCTGCTCCGCCTTCCTTCCACAGTCCAAGGAAATGCATCTGAGGTAACTAGAACATGAATGTGAGTGTGTGGTTGTTTGTCCTAAGATGACCCTTTTATTAACAGAACAAATACAAGCAGATGCTTGGGGAAAAAAAAAAAAAAAAAGGTTTATCGGGTATATTTTCAAACAACACACCAATTCATCTTTCAAAGCATTTTAGATACAAACCTCCATAAAAGAACTGCAAAATCAACTGCTTTCTTAAGCCCTTAGATTTTCAGTCATTAATAAATATGATCATATCCAAACATTTATAAACGTTAACAAACCCAAACAGATTTACAAAATGCTGAACACGTTTCTGTTTGTGTGAATTTAAAAATAACTGATGATGGAGAAAGTTGAACCTGAACTGCAGCTTTTCAGCCACATTTCTCCTTTTCAATGTTAAATTGGAAGAGACGTGGCAGAGTCAATAATCCATCCATCCATTGATGGATGGATGGATGGATGGATCCACCATGTACTGCTCAACCTCAACCCAGGACCTGATCTACTGTGGGGCTCAATTTAATTAAATTCAATTTTAATTCTTTAGAGCCAAATACAATAGTCATTTCAAGGCACTTGTACAGAGAAAAAAAAAAACAATTTCCACACGTTGGAAAGGAAAAAGTCCCTGTTAAGAAGAGGAAAGCTGCAGTTTCAGGCTCCCAGCTGGAGACTTTCTGCAGAAGCAGAGAGCCAGTCTTACACCAGATCGGAGCCTCTTGCGGGTCAGTTTTGGGCCTTATGTTTGACATCCCTGCTCTAAAATAACCCCAAACACGTGTTTTTGGACTGTGGGTGGACATCAGGAAAAAAGCCACGGGGAGGAGATGCAAACTCACCGTGAGAAGGAACCGCTCGCCACGACACCATCTGGACTCAAAGTGTCAGTCGCTCCTTTAACACAGGAAAATATTGCCTCGGAGGCCAGTAGGTTTTGAATGGGGACGCCAGCTTGGCCTCCAATGTGGCAGAAATCGTAAGATTTCACATATGTGGCTTGTATTTCACAGCATGTTTCTCTGGTCGTTGATTAATAATCATCTTAGAAGGAGCTGAACAGTAACTGACTGAGCTCTGAATTCATTTTTTTCCAGCTGTTTCACTAACATTCCATTGAATTCTTTTATGTTGGAGCCTTTCTCCACCATGCATCCATCCACACATTCTTCCATGTTTTGTACCTTTACTTTATCCACACTCAGCCACGTAAAGCAAAAATAAAAAAATGCAAACTCCGGGCAGAAAATTACCTTCAAGCATCTGATTGTACCCAGGAAAATTCTTCGCACCAGCGTTAACCATCAAACCCCATGCTGGCTAACAAGGAATCTATTCCATTTCAAGGAATTTTACACCAGGGGAAGAATGGGAGCAGTGAAATGCTTCCCACAAGGGTCGTTTAGCCGGCCTTGACCGTCGCATATTTCCCTGGCTCAGAAGATACTCTGCTTGCATAAAGGAATAGATAAAGTGTTATTATAGCTGCAGTATGGAGCCTGGTTGACCAAACTCGCGTCTGATCTCAATGTGCATTTTCTTTTCCAGATAAGTTACACCCAACACGGGTTCCCTGTTTGTACTCGGTGTAAATGCAGTAATGACACCGGAATGGGCAATAAAACCACAGCGTTCTGGAATTATAAGGATCCGAGCGTTAAATGAGTCCACTGCCTTTGTCCCTTGCAGATCTCTAATACAGCGCCGTCTAATCTTTGTTCCATCTCCACCCGAAACTTTCTTCAGTGGAGTGAACAGTGAAAAGTGTGTAGTAGTGCAGTGTGTGAAGACACACTCCCGCAGCCTGAGTAATTCCTCGTGAAGGAGGCGGGCTGGGGGTTGGCGTGGGGAGCAAGCTGAAGCCCGATTAGGTGGCATTAATGGGCTTTTGAATTAAGTCCGGGCTTATTGCATGTCAAACACAAAGGGCTAGGGATGGATTTTGAAGATGAGGTGGGTTAACCTACTGTCAGGCAAGCATGACACCCCCCCCCTCCCCCGCTACTCCCGTCTGCTCCGGGGCCTCAGGTGATACGAGAACGCGCACTCGCATCAAAAAGAAAACACAAAGCCGAGACTCGTGCAGGAAGTGAATCTCTGGTTGATCCTGGAAGGAAAAGGAGCGGGAACCTGCGCTGCCCGACACATGTGCCTCCGCTGCTTTGAAGTTCTTCCTCATCCATTAAAGCGTCGTTAGCGTCTTAAGGCTTGTTGGTCAGTTCGCAGCTCTTTCACATGCTTCGGCTTGCGGTATTGTCTGCAGCAGCAGCCCACACCACAAACACACTTTGAACTCATCTTGACGCCAGCACAATGCATATTTAAAGCGCATTGTACGAGACGATGTCATGGCAGCTTGACAGTGAATACAGAGAATAAAAGATGGCTGAGAAAAAGAAGAAAAAAAAAACACGTCTCTCGACAGCCACGCAGGAGTTAAGTGTGTGTGAGAGGGAGAAAGAGAGAGTGAGGCACAGGCATAAACTATGAAACGGAATGAGTGAGCAGCTTCTTCCCCGCTGCCTCCCTCCTCGGAAACACAGACATACTGTATTTGACAAGCTAATGAAATAATAACACAACTTAAACTGGAAGCACCAGTGACAATTGAAAATGACGTTCATGTAATATAACAAAGGTAAATTTACAAAGTGTGACACATCACTAGGATCCGCAAGTCACTTTTACCTGCAACTCACTACTGATGACATGTGCTGCTTATGTTGAGAGTTATTTGTTGAAAATTCCCCCAAAACATTGTCTGTGTGGTTTAATCTGGAGTGTCAAAACATAAGGTCTGTGGGGCAAAACCGGCCCATAAACTACCAAATAAAATGTAAAGATTTCAGAGAAAACATAGTTACTTCATTTTTGAGTTTTTTTTAAATGCATTTCTTAAGAGTAGCAGACACGAGACAACACTGAGACTCAAACTGAGACACTGGTGATGCACATCTGTTCCTTGTTGCATTGACATGTGATTATGCAAACAAATATGAGAACTTATCCGGTTGTTCGTCAATGCAATATATATTGTAATTTGGAATGAATTGCTGGAGCCAATCGCAGCTGACTTTGGGAAAAGGAATGAGGACTGGTGACTTTATAAGGTGTCTCTAAAAGAAGACCGTCAAACACATTTTAATTCAGGGGACACAAACAGTCTCATGTCATCTGAGTGGGCCGGACCGGCAACATATTGCCATAAAAACTGTCAAATTTAAACTTAATTTATCTTTTCTTTGTTGTATTGCGGGATATACACTGTGAACTTGGTCTTTTGCAGGCTTATTGTGCTTTTGGATCACTTTGTAACATCTAAACTGCTGGAGTCTGCTTTTGGTTTCACTGTGGTTTGAGACAAAAAGTCTTTATTTTCACAAAACCAAACACAACAAATGATGACAATCTCAACAGGAGGCCTATTTTAATAAAACCTTGTGGCGCAAAACACAGTGAAATGACAAACTTCTCATATAGCAGTTGCATTATGCAAGTTTTTAAAAACTCACCCTTTGGCTTTGAAGCCAGTTTAGTAGCAACGAGGCAGCGAACGTTTTGAAATTATGTTTCCGTTGTCATTTTTACCATTTGCCCGGTGGTTTTGGAGCCGATTTGCATCGACTTTGGCCCACGGAGCTCAAGTCTTCGTCCCACTGTGTGATTTTACCAGACTTGGTAGCCACAGCCTCTCACACTGCAGGAGGCGGATGTAAATAATCATGTCTGCTGACTGTAATAAAAACTGATCAATCACATATTGTGTAATACACAATCATGGAACAATAAAACACATCCGAAACACACACTTGAATGGAGCCTTAGCAATGTGGCGTTTGTGTTTCTATAGAAATGCCCCTGAAAAAAGAGGAGGAGGAGAAAATGGAGGTCAAGCCTCAGAGAGAGAGAGACACCCACCTGGAGGTTAATGTTGCAACGAGAGCTTGAAGTACTTGTTAGCATCTATTAGCATGTACGAGCTTTTTACATAATTTTACATCTACTTTTGTGATCTTTAATTCTTTAACAGATCACACAGGAAACTAACAGGCTGCAGGTCACAGCAGCAGCCGACAATCACACAGCATGGGAAAGATTTTGTCTGACACTAAATAAAAGGTTAAATTAAAAAAATTTAATAAAAAAAAACCCTGAAAAAAGTAAAGAGTAAGCATAAAGACAAAAAAGTGCTTTTGTTGGGGAGCATCTTGATTTTAGTCAACTGTAACCACGTTTGTGTTTATTTACACTGGTTCATGGATTATTTGTATTTATTCAAACATTATATTCTGGGTTTAGCAACCTGAACGTGCACAGTGTGGAGCTGAGTTCTCTCGACACTAAAAATATTTGTTAAAAATTAAACATAATGCCACGTAAACACCTTCTGTGTTGCATGCATGCAGCGATTTGGTAGTTCTTCCTTTTTTTTAGTCCGATTGTTCCAAGAAAAACAGCCTCCTCTTCAAAATGCAATCATCTCACCAGAGTGTTCTTGTTGTTATGTTGTTTTCTGTTTCACTTCCCTCTGTGTTATCGCTCGCATTTACAGCAAGTCATTTGGAATGGAGAAGAAAGTCTGATGAATAAAATATATTGTGGCTAAATCTTGCAGAGCGGGGAAACACAGCAGTGCCCATGCAACCAGGGAGCAAAGTGGGCTCGCGCTCAGCTGTTGAAGCAAGTCATTCTGCAGAGACATGACAGTTTTGCTGGATTGCGGGGGAGTCGGAGACGAGCCGGCGCAGATGATCAGAAACCCGGATAATTTTAGACTCACATTTACGGGGACGTGCGTAACCACGTCCCTCTGTGCTCCACGCAGAGGCTTATCTTAGGTGATCAAAACCTGAATGCCGATGTGCTCGTGAACGCACTCCCCGCGCCCGCCACACTTTCAACCGAACCGTGGTTTGACATGTGTGTGCAGGGGAATGTTGAAATGAATTGTCACTCATAGATATTATTCGTCTGCGCTTGCTGAACCAACCTTGTGACAGTCGTATGAATATTCTAACAACGATCCATTTCACTGAATTATTCACCAGATTCCTCACTTGCAAGGAATCACATTGGAGTTTTGCGTTTACACAAAGGTGCTGAAAACGAAGCAGTAAGTATGCCAGTGTTGTTGTTGTTTTTTTCCGTAACTTGCTCACACATGTGCAATGTTCTCAGTGTTT
>NC_137650.1:35322717-35482717 GCF_963422515.1 Blennius ocellaris | reverse complement strand
TAACAGGAAGAGCTTTAGACTCAGAGGTTGTGACGTGAATCTCCTGCTAGATTCGGGAGAATATCTTGTTTTTTTTTGCTGAATTTAGGTACAAGTCAGTTAATGGGCCTTTGCGCAAAAGAAATAAAATAATGATAAACATAAAAAATATATTTATATTGGAAATCTTTGGTTTGAGCTTTAAGAAGAGTGAAATTACAAACGTGAGTCATGGTGGCAGTTTAATGGCTTCACTGTGTTGCAGTCGTGTTTCCTGCAGTCATGTTTGCGCGCATCAGGCAAACTGTGACTGTTTTTCCCCCTCCAACATTACTCATTCATAAACTACACTTTGCTCCGTGACACTTAAACATGAATAACAGAAGATCCTAAACTGATATGTGAAGTTGCTTATGCACCAATAATGTTTTACAAGTTAAGAAATCGCCTCATATCAGGGATGATTGCACCGAGAGAGAGAGAGAGAGAGAGCTCTGAATGTTCTTTCTTTGGTTAAGTTGTTCCTTAATCAGTCGCGGAACGATATTTGCTAACTTGAACATTTTATTCTCATCTCTTCAAAACTACCCAGATTGAATCTTCCAGTTGGATAAAAAGTCTAAATTTGGACCGATTCATTCTACCTAAATAAAACAGGATGTCAGTTTTCGAAAACATGCACAGTGTTTCCATCATTTCCATGTAAGTGGAGCGGCTGAACGGAGCGGTGGCGGGAAACAGCTCGTTCCGTATCACGGCAAACCGTTTCAGAGAAGATTCACCGCGGAGAGAGGAGACGACCTCCCGCTCATGGAGAGGCCTGACCTGGAGCGTGAACACCTCTGAACCGCCGGACAAGGCCAGCAGACATTTGTTTTTCTGAGGATACTTAACAGGTATCGCACGCACGCACACACACACACACACACACACACACACACACTGGTACATCTGCACAGTTCCCGCTGCCTTCCAATCCGCTCAGGACACTTTGAAGGACACGTCCATCCCACTTGGTCACTTTCTGTTCGAACTGCAGACACGACGGACAAATCAAGGACTAACGGATCTAAAATGTCTTTTTATTTAAGGGCAGCCAAAAATAACTAGAGGACGGAGGGGCAATGTGTGTGTTGGTGTGCATGTGGTTCCTTTAATGATTCATTTCGTGATAGCTTATACCCTTTGACTGTTGCACTGATGAGCGAGCATTGTGATTCTAACAAACATTAAACCATCTACATTTCAGCCATGTTTATTGTTTTTGGTTTTTTTTTTATTTTCACAAAGACTGAATTCAATAATTTGTAATTTGCATGTCTGAAATTGCTGTTTCTTAAACAGACTCGCTGAATGGATTTGAGACGAAAAGCTCAGTCATCCCGTTCACAGCTTATTTGGAGCATCGAGTTTCCAGGTGTGTTTATTAGTCGTGGACCTTGATTTGAAAAAAAATGTCATTATTTGATACAAAAAGGAACTTTATTCAATGAAATGATTTTCGTACATTAATGAAAGAAAACTTGATTTGCACATGATACAACAAGATCATATTAATTGATACTGTTTTTTGAAACAATTGTGTGTGGGGAACAATAGCTTTAACGGCCCGCCTTTTATATTTACTTTTAGCACTATTCAACACTTTTATTCCCCAAGCTATCCAGCCATTATATATATATATATATATGTGTGTGTAGTAAAGGAGTATATCTAGTACTGCCCTGAAGTGGAATCAGGCATAAGCCTATTAAGGACTCCATTTTATTGCAATTTGAAATTAGACGAGAACATCATTTTTGATCAACACATCCAAGTTTAAGAGTACTTTACTTCAAATTCCTACAGTAATATTCTTTGATATTACTTGTACCAATAAAGGGGTATGTCTAGTATTGCTTTGAGGGGAAATTAGGTATAAACCTATTAAGGATTCCATTTAATTGAATTTTGAAAACAGGCGATAGACCATTATTTTCGTTACTTTGCTCCAAGTTTAAGAGTACTTTTCTCCAAATTCCTACAGTAATATTCTTTGATACTGCTTGTAGTAGTAAAGGAGTATATCTAGTACTGCCCTGAAGTGGAATCAGGCATAAACCTATTAAGGATTCCATTTTATTGCAATTTGAAAATAGACGAGACCATCATTTTCGATCAACACATTCAAGTTTAAGAGTACTTTTCTCCAAATGTATACAGTAATATTCTTTCATATTTCTTGTAGTAACAAATGAGTATGCCTAGTATTGCACTGAAGTGAAATTGGGTGTAAACCTATGAAGGATTCCGTTTTATTGCATTTTGAATCAGACCTTTCTGTCGTTTCCTTCCAGCATTGCGGCCGTACGCGGACCTGTGTTTTACCGTAAAGGCGTGAATAAATACGCAGTTAAAATTGAGTGCCGGCTCACTTGACGGCAGTTAATCAACACAGGTGCAAGTTCACGGAAGTTACTTGTTACGTCATCAGGCCAGCTCGTGGTCGCGCAGTAGAGAAGTTTCCTGCTCGGATGATCAGCAGAGGAGCACATTTGCAGTGACTGTAACTATATAAATATACTAGGAACGGAAACGAATGTCGGATGTTTCTGGAAGACCCCCACCAGTGAAGAAGAACAGTGACACCACAGCGCACCTCGACATGTGCACACCTGTAAACAGGTAAGAGCATGGTGCCGCCGCGCACTTTAATATCTATTCATGCAGTTTAACGTCTCACTGCATTAGAAGGGTGGCGATGGAGACGGAAACTGTTCTTTTGTGCATGATGGATGTGGAGAGCTGTCCAATAATGTGCTTAACTAGTCAGATTATTTCCTTGTCGCGTGCGTAAAAGGATTTTGGAACTAATTGACATAAAGGTAGACGGTGCAGTGACGCACGCTCATGTCAGCCGATCCAATCTATTGACTTGCTATAGAATTATTGTGAAGTTTAACTAATAGCGCATATATTCATCTGAGAACTGAGGATGTCTGCGCGTTACAGGCCCTGGCTCTGTCCACTGAAGTGTATAAGACAATAAAGTAGTGAGTTTCAATGTATTTGTTTTTTTAATCTGTATTTTAAAAAGGCTTATAGTCCCCAAAAAAAAAACTTTTTTTTTTTTCACAGCACCCCTCTCTTCAAAATGACTTCCAGTGGCCCTGCGATTCTTCTATTTCTTTATTTCTTTATCAATTATTTCTCCTTTAAGGTCCTCAGTAAATTTAATTACACGTAGGTGGTGGTGGGGGAGGGGGGGGGGTCGAGTTGTTGACCTTGTCTCAGACAATCTCTATAATTCCTCAAAGTCTATTAATGCTTTTATGTGTAAAGGAGTCTTTTTCCGCATCAGCGGTTATTAGTGTCTGCTAGGATTCAGTCAGCATTTAGCATCAGTCAGCAGGATATTTAATTACAGCGTGTTCCACCCACCAGTGTGTTTAACTAGGCCTTGAGAAGTGTTAAAACTTTGTAAGGGCAAAGGGAATGATCAGGCGCTGAGGTGTCTTTGCATTGCGACGAAAGGTCACACTGGAGGACTGTTAGCTTGTCAGAGTCTCAGCCTTTTATTTTGTTTCTGTAGAAGGAGAACAAGGTTTATAGTCGGTTTGAAAGTTTCAATTCGAAAATGTGAAATAATGTGAACATGAGAGACGACAAGTGTGATCTTTCCTCAGGGATCAACCTAATACGTGCACTGTGATTTGTATGAATTGTGAAAAATGGTGTGACTATCGTTGTTTTTGTCTTTAACATGCTGCAGAGATGAAATCCATGAGTGCAGTGTTTGACACCATCCCCCACAAGTCATGTCTCTCTGGCTGAACTCGGTTCCTTCAGTTAAAATCTTCCCCCCCCCTTTTCTCCGGTGTCCCCCAGGGCTCCGTCCTCAGCCCACATCATCTTCCTCAGTGGCGCCGCCAGGATTCAATTTCATAGTACGCACAGCGGCTCGTGTGATTTGTAAACCAGCCACAAGAAGGCTGTCTCCCAGTTCAGCACCATGGACAGCTCCCGCAGCAGGAACTGGATGTGGGAATTTAATGCACTTGAATCTGCTACGTGTAGGTTAGAAAACGTTTCTTTTTGAGTAGCCTACCTGTTAATTTAAGTTTCAAATTAAAATTAAAACACATAGCGGCAGCACACACTGCAGACCAGCATTTGTTCTCATCCAAACTTTGCAAACGTTGTCAGGATTTCTAGAAGACGTATGTACGCTGTTCACTTTGAAATGCTCTTACTATAAATAAATGCATAAAATATGATAAAGTGATCCGTAAGTTCCCGCTCTCCCAGCAGAGGGAGAGAAATTACCTTTAAAAAAAAAAATTTTTTTCACACCTTCAAGAAAATTGCATGCACAGTCCATACAGGAGTCCACCTGATCTTCCTTATTGCCCCCCCCCCCCCCCCCCCCCCGCCCCCCCCCACCTTGGCCATATTTTTCCTAAATACAATTACACAATACACAATTTCATTGTTATGCAGAGGCACTCGGCGCTTCCTTTCCACCAAAGCCACCTCCATCCAGCACGGTCTACCGGACATCAAATGACGAACATTTGATCCCTTATTGCAGTGGATTCCCTTATAAAATATTGAAACTGAGAAATTGTACAAATATGGCAAAGCGCTGAGAGAATTTCTCTGGGAGCTCGGCACGAAGCGGCACGGGACAGTACAT
Source organism: Blennius ocellaris (assembly GCF_963422515.1). NCBI lineage: Eukaryota > Metazoa > Chordata > Actinopteri > Blenniiformes > Blenniidae > Blennius > Blennius ocellaris. The sequence continues at coordinate 35,478,063 of NC_137650.1, read as the reverse complement.
TAAGACCGCTTTGATGTGGGATTTTTTTTTTTTTGTTGTTCTTGCTGCATCTAATGTTGCATGTTACACTGGTGTTCATCAAAGGGACTCACTTAATCTTCACTCAAACAACTGGGCTTTACTCATTGAACATATCGGTCCTTGGGTTTTTGTGTTTCCTTTGATAGAATCAACCATCTCCGTACCAAATCCTATGTCGACTTGTTTGGCTTTGCTTATCTTGTATTTTCCATGTTTTAGTGCCATTCAACACAGAGATCTCTGCTTTAATAGAGTGATTATGATCAAACAATAACTCGGGAGACACGGCAGCATCTCGGTGCAATAGAACACAGAAAAATGAAGGCATCACTTGCGTGACAATGAGTACCCTGGTTTAGAAGTGTAAGTAGATTTGCACATTTAGGAAAGTCACCTTGCAACACTTAAATTTTTAATCAAGCACATTATGCTAATAGTTTGTGGTGCAGTGGTCGGCACTGTTGCCTCACAGACACTTTCAAATGTGAAGTTTGCATATTGCTCAGAGGCCTGCTTGGTTGTTTTTTCCAAGCTTCCTTTTATTAATGTGCGTGAGCAGTGAGGAAGCTCTGCCTGGAACATTTCTGCTGGCATAAAGTGAAAGTGAGTGATCACAGTGCCGTGCAGGCCTGTTTATATTGTCCAATGAATTAATATCATGTGATCTCATGAGGTCAGGCAGTGTCAGGTCCAGAACTTTGTGGCTTTGACTGCAGCAGCAGTGTTGCTTTCGGCCTGGTTGGGTTTCAGGACGTCACACACCCTGCCGCCCGGCTCCTCTTGGAGCAACACACAAACACACTGCAGGATATCTAGATACAAATATTGAACGTGTTCGTTATCCACGATCCCTCCTTCAGAGCAGATCACACTGGATAAAATCACTTTTAGCACAGCACAGGAAAATCAGACGTGATGTAGTTTGCAAACATCCGACCACCGGGCCTCCTGATGCTCGGGAGGAGAGATCCTGTGGCGTTATATTTGTGCCAAAATTCTGAGCGAGCGATGGGAAAATTTGAGCGCCAAAAAATTAATTGTGCAAGCACACTAATAACATTTTGAGGAAATATTTAAATTGCGCAAAGACAAACTTGAGATTGCGCTCAAAAATAATTTCCGCGCTCAGATTCTTCCTCTGCGCTCAACCTCTCGCTCGCTCGCTCGCTCAAATCTCTCCACCTCCGCTCAAGTCCTGCTGTGCGCTCGCTCAAAGAAGAGGGAAAAACAAACCGCGAGGGAAAACATGTTGTAATCCAGGATCATTATCTTTAGTTTTCCTTATTTCTGTTTTCCCTCGCAGTTTGTTTTTCCCTTTGTTTTTCTTCTTCTTCTTCTTCGTTGGTTATGAGGAACTTCCAGAAACCGAAGTAACCAATCAGAATTCAATGCCCGCCCCGAATTTCTGTGATTGGTGGACAACCGTGTCTGTCACATTTGGGCTTTGCACATTTTGAGCGAGCGCAGAGCAGAACTTGAGCGGAGGTGGAGAGATTTGAGCGAGAGAGAGAGAGAGAGGTTGAGCGCAGAGGAAGAATCTGAGCGCAGAAATTATTTTTGAGCACGCAATGTCAAGTTTTTCCTTAAAATGCTATTAGTGTGCTTGCACAATTAATTTTTTTGCGCTCAAATTTTCCCATCGCTCGCTCAGAATTTTGGCACAAATAAAACCCCGCAAGATCCAGGCCTGATCATCCTGTCGCATATGAGCCGATCAGAAACCGAACCACATCGCCCACTACAGTTCCATCACAATTCCAATTGGATGGTGCAAATACAATCCGATGGAAGTGTTTATATGGTGTGAATTTAATCAAGTCGGCACTTTTGGTCCATGTAACAGCAGCTACTGTTGAAGTTATCAGGGTCAATTCAGTGAATAGATTCTCTACATACAAACATTTCAGGTTCTATACCATGCCAGACCGGGTGTGTGATTGTTCTCCTCCTCTTCAAACGAAGGCTCTGAGTCAGTGCTCGTCCAGATTAACTTATTGACACTTGATTAGTGTCTCATCGCTGCAGGTAGCTGTTGTTACTTTATTCTGCAGGTCTGCTGTCGTATCTGTTCAGTCCATGGCTCTCTTTGATCTTTCTTCTTCTGGCGATCCTTTCAGTTTGAATACTTTGCAGTTTGCTTAAATCCGCTGTAGTTTTTTCAGGAAACGCATTTGTTTGGCAATACTTGCCTCTTTCTTCATCGAGTGCTTGCTGAAGAAGACGTTCACCCCCTGGTGACCTTGGTGAATCCCCCCTCCGTCCCTCACATCCTGCTTCTTTGCACAAAAGTATCTCCTCCCTCGCTGCATCCATGAACCTCCTCAGTGGCTCTTCTTTTCTCTTTTTGCTTCACAGCATCTTCTTTTCCTCGCACAGCGATCATCTCTCCTCCATACATCACCGAACCATCTCAACCTCTGACATTCCCACCAAACCGTCCCAGCATGAGCGGTTCCTTGAAAGAAGTCATTTTGAATCCCGTCTCTACCCACCGTGACTGTTCTCAGTGTTGCCCTTTAGTATTTAAGGCTCTTCTATAACGGATGAATCCGATCACTCGTCGACATCCAGTGCAGCCTCCCTGAACCCTCTTCATCACCTTTCTGTCGCACCTTACACTGTTTCTGCTCCCAGATACGTTCTTCTCCTCGCTTCCTCACCGCTTCACTGTTTTTACATTTACACACATGCACTCGGTTTTACTGCCACTCCTTCTCATTTCTCTGCTCTGCAAAACCTCCACATGTGCAGATTCTCTCAAACCTGATTTCTGCTCTGACTAAAAACCAAAATGTCATCAGCAAACATCACAGTCCATCGGGACGTCTGTATCTTCACTCCATCTTTCCCTCGACCTCTCGCCACTTCATGACAAGAGATTGAATTGTGTGGAACCCGTTTCCATATATAAGAAAGTCAGTGGAGCTTGTTGTGGAGAATTGGAAAGACTTTTGGCTTTTTCTGCCAAGAATGTTTAAAGACCAGATAAATCCTTTTGTTTTCCATGAGCTTAATCTGTTTTTTTTTCTTAATATTGTTGCAGGAGGAACTGACTTCTCTGCGTCAGCTTCTTTAGCCAGTAAGTGTCTGCTTGACACGTCGTGTTTTTATAGACCTCCAGACTTTACACAACCCACAGGATTGGGTGACTGCTGGAGTTTGCTCTTTGTAAGAAACGCTGCACTGCTGCCCACAGACTGTGCAAGTTTGTCATTGACCAAATGCCTCTAACAAAGTCTATCAGACTAAACAAAAGATATTTCATTTTAACTGCACGCAGATTGCTCTTTTCCAGACTGAATTCCTGGCAATGCTGCTTCTTTTGTGCTCTCATTCCATCACTTCTCCTCAGAGTAACACAAGAACACTTTGCTGCAATGAATGCAAATCAGAATTAAACCTTTTAAGCTCGATTACACCCAACAAAAAAAAAAAAAAAAGCCTAAATTTTAATGCGTTCAGAGGCCAGTCACTCTGCCCTAAGCAGACTACACAGTCGTTTCAAAGTTAGAAGTGTGCCTGGGATCATTTTTAGAGGCTCTTGTGTTGGAGTTTGCTTGGATGAGGACTCAAGATGTGGCTGTGGTTGGAACACGAGCTCATTTTATTTATTAATCCTGGAATTCACAGGAAATAATTATGAGGTAATAGATGACATAGACAAGACAGAAACAAGAGCATAGAGAAGCTGCCCAATATTTAAATTTGATTATGTATTTCAAACAAAAAAACAAATGAGTAACAAATAAAATGTGTCACAAAATAATGAATGACCACGCTAGACGACGATCACACACTCGGGCACAGGTGAAAGGAGGGGCAGTGAAGGAGCCTGATTAACAAAACAACAAGTTATGTAATCTCGCTGTATTGTTTGCCAGTGAGGGTGCGTTTCCCCACCAGCACTTTTCTTCACAGCAACATTTTCCCAAATCTGGGAAGAAATTGGTGCATCAGATGATTCGCTGCTTTCCGTTTTAAATGCGACTTTGACTTCAGAAAACTTATCGTAGGTTTATGATGCTCTGTGTAAAATCGGGCAAAACGTGTAAATCCCCAGGTTAAAACTGGTAGCAATTATCTATACGCGTATTTGTTCTGTTAGTTTGATGTTTATCTTCACTGTTCACCTCAGTCAAGAGACATCCAGCTGTCAAAACACTATTCCACCTGCAGTTTTCACTCTTTCACATCATATTAAGGATTTTAATCATGTGTCTCACAATGTTTTATGGTTGTCATTAGCAACTGCGAAATAAGTACTAACCTTAAGCTGACAGTCCGTGTGAACAATGGCAGTTGATAAACAGCTTTGTGACGCCTGTCACTCCCGAGTGCGAGTTCAGGGTGTGTCGGGCTCACAAAGGAAACCCACCGAGGCAAACGAGCTGCATTCAGCTCCTTTCAGGTCGAGGACAGCCGAGCCAGCTTGCACTTGCAAAACCTTGCCTATAATAATGCTGGAAACTATAAACCGCGCTTCACAAAGATACATGTGATTACTGCAAATAAATATATTTAAAGATCTTGTGATGAGCAAAGTAATGTTAACAAAGGAGATGGAGAACGAGATGTCAGCACTTCACTCTGGAGGACTCTCTTGGCTTTTTTTTTTTTTTTCATAATTCCTTTGGGTTTAATTGTGTGTTCCTTCTGCATTCTCTGCTACGACTGGCAGAGTATGCGGATAAAATGACATGTGAGAACAAGATGTCAAGATCCAGATGATTTTCAAAAAGTCCTTAGGACATTTTCAGCCTCGTGACGAGCAAGCAAACATGTGAAAGCAGGAAGGTAAATGTGTTTCTGCCGTCAAGGAGAGAAAAAAGGCACATTTTCCAATAGTGTGGTGCCAATTAAAAGGCATTCATGATGTATCCATGATATCCATCCATCTCGTCATCCATATGCATCTATTGTTCTAAAGGCTCAGACGTGTAAATAAATTCAACGCATGCAGACTGGTAGAGAATCCTGGCCGGATAATTCACCTGCTGGGATTCCAATAAACAATCCCATCGCCTCTCGCTGCAACGTGAACCTCGAAAAAACGATCAGTCCCTCAGAAAGAAGGGAAACCTGGTTTGAATCCCAGGATTTGAATTCCAGCAGGAAGGGCATCGGATGTGAAAACGAGCCAGGGTTAAAGGTCAAGCTGCAAACGTAATAGTAAAAAAAGTATTGATCTTAATAGACACTTACCATATTATCGTAATATAATATATCGGTATATCCTCCTCCCCCAAAAATTAAAGGTACCTCAAAATGTATTGTTTATTTAGGCATGTGTACACTGCCAGAAGTTTGGAAGCTCGAAATCATTCAACAAACTGTTCTTTTGATTTTCATGACTCTAAAGTTAAAATCATTAAAAAATGGAAATAATGGCATTTATTCATCATAGATTTTAAAATAAATTGCAGACTGAACTGGACTATGGGGGAAAGAAACTTTGCGTGTTTTGAGATGGACCCATATGGCATCATAACTGAATAAACACACAAACAGATGCTTTGACTTCAAACTGCTATGAACACAGGGACTTTCCAGTCAGTTCAGCTTTTCACGCAAATACTGTAACTCTGCTCAGGATATTTACAAATAATGGCAACCAACCATGCAACAAACAATACCTTCACAGTTTTATTTTGTACGTATACAAAGTTAAATTCACAATAAATACATTTTATTTATGCAACATCTCAGTCATACCTTGAAATGCACAAGATGCTATAAAAAAAACACATTTAAAACAAAGTGGAACTGATGATTGATTTTTTTTTTCAGGCGATTAAAAAAAAAATTCCAACATCACATCAAATTTAACAAGTTTTAAATTCCATTTAAAAAAATGTCTTTTTATAATCTTGGAAATTTGGTGAACTTTGATTGTCTGACTATAGTTACAAAACAACTCATACCAGCAAGAGCCTCAAATGAAGAGGGATCCATTGTTTCTTTCTTTGTGAAGTCTGCGTCCGTCACTTGTTTTAGTTCTTTTATTTTGTATTCACTTGTTTGTTCCGCATCTCCAAACATTTGTCCTCCCCGTGTGTCTGATTAGTGGTGAAGGAGTCTCACGTGTTCATCACTGCTCCTCTAGCGTCTATGACACCTTTTGTCTGGTGTTTTTGGATACTTCTGTAAACTGTGATTCCATCTGATTCCGCCTCGGGGTTCACCACGCCCCCCCGACTTGCCAGCGCCCAGCCTCTGCATCATTACTTTCTACTTTGGTGCATAAGGTTAAAAAAAACCCATAAAAATACAACACTGGCACTGAACATTGACAGTGGACATAAATCGATGTGGGGCCGCCCCACCTGATATCCCATTAGTTTACTTTTGCCATACATCAAACAGCCAAGCAGCACAACCATCAAAAAGAGAAGAAAAGTGTGCATTTCATTGTGATCTCATATCTGCTCCTTTGCTTTGAGCTTGCTGCTGCGTTCTGGACAAAGAGGCGTCTTGTAATTGCCTGTAAGATACCGTCGATTTTGCACACGTCACAACAGCAAACACGCTCTGCTTGCTCCGTTTTAAATTGGTCTGTCTTGGATGGATGTATGGAGCTCCAGATGGGAAACGAGATTATGGTTTCAGCTCAAATCTTGTTGACAAGTTGGGGGGGAAAAGACGTGTAGTTTTCTGCAGCTCCCATTAGCATGCATGCTCAGTTTTTTAATCTCTCTATTTATTTACACGCAGGAGCGACAGCATGCATTAGTATAACTAATTATAGGTTGTTTTTTTTCCCCCGTGAGACGACACGAGGCAGGCAACATGTCCAGGAGTAAAAAGTTTGTCTTCGGAAATCTGCACAGCTTCGATATGGTTCTGTTGGTTGACTTGTACACAACTCTACAGCAGAAGCCGTTAACTTGACGGTTCATCCATCCATCTTCAGTCACTTTATTTAATTCGGGGCCTATTTATACATACAGGGCTTGACATTAAGGATTTTTACAACTTTTCACTTGCCTGAAGTTTAATGTAAATGTAAAAGCTAAATTTAATCAACATAACTTTTTGCATAAAAACACTTGTAGTTTCTTTAATAATCAAGATATCTCAATAAAACTTTCAGGGAAGGCGTATTTCTTTATACTCTTCAATCTGGAGGAATAATAATGTATATTTTAAATGTGTTCTTGGTATTAAGATTGGAGCTGCCGCACCCTACTGCCATACTACTACATACTGCCACACCATATTTATTATATTTGTCACTTTTTAGCCACATACATTTTTGTAATAACATTGTAAATGTGTCATGTATTTTTATGATATTGGTCAATAACAAATCAAATTCTGTCCCTGTTCCTCCTCCTTCTCCTCCTCTTCCTCTTCCTCGTCCTGCTCGGTTAACTTTTTTTTTCTGAACCATAAAAATTTATGAAGCTTCGGGATTAGAAAGTCAAAATAATCCAAAATATGCCCCCTGTCTACGTGCAAAGGTAAAGACTGAGTTTAACGAAACTGTGTGCGACTTGTTTCCTACGCATGAACGGAACCTTAAGTAACATCCTTTAAAAAAAAAAAAAAAAAAAAAAAAAAGTTTACCACAATGTTTTTATTCTAAGTAGCTTCATATTAAAGTGGTCTGTGTGGCGTTAATACATCAACGTTCCTATCACATCACGACGGTGCAGAGTAAACGCCTCCATCCTGTTTGAAGAGACGCAGCGGCGCCGGCTGTCGGCAGAGATAATGGCTGAAAGCAGCTGAAGTATTGATGATGTTTCTGTCTTGCTTCAACCTGCAGAGACGTCCATGCAGAACAAGGAGTTCACGCTCCTTCCTCCGCGGACGTGCTTCCCCACTTTCTGTCGACTCAACGAGGATGTTATTGCTGCCTTGTGTTTCCCTGAGCTTCAATGTTCAGCTTGGTCCGCCGTGTTGCTTATTGGTACTTATGAGATGTTGTATTTTTGCCTTTTATTGTTCCGGTCCCCTCATAATTTATTGATTTTTGGAGCTCTGGTTGCAGTGGTGAGGAAAAAAAAAAAAGTCTGTCAGTGGGTTAAATGAATCACTAACGCCGTTACATCAATGCATGGTTGAAATGCTATTTTTGATATAAAACACACATGCACCCTTTTCCTCTCTGTGAGGTGGCTTCATGCACACGTTCCACATTAAAGTTGAGTATTTCTGTAGTGTTTGTACCACAGCGAGTGTCCTGTGGCAGGCGGAGCAGAGGTGGAGTCCCGGCTTTGAAGTGTAAAATCCTCCTAGAAAAGGGGCATATCACAGTCTATGCATGTTTTACACCATTTTACTGTGAGTCAGATATACTTTACAATACTGCTGACCTCTTTCCACAACAAGCAAATAGATTTCAGATTTTCTTCCCCCCCCCACCCCCCCCCCACCCAGGGCGACCAAAGGTTTTAGAATGCATTTGCATTTCTGTACAGTGTGACAATCAGTTTGCGCAGCCTTGAAACTCTCCGGGGGAAACTGTGTATAATCCATTCTGGTGGAAGTCATGCACCCTTTTTATGTTCTCACAACTTCTCGCTGTGTCGAAATGCGCCGCAGATTTCCGAATCAATTTGTGCTCATAATTACATGGCCACACAACAATAAGTGCATGTGCGGAGATGTAATTTCACTGATTGGTCGCCGTTCTCGTGCTGCGTTTTTACAACTTGAGGAGCTGGAGGGAGACAACCTTGATTTTTATACTCAAATGAAAAGTTGCTTTTTATGTTATAGGTTCTTTTACATCAACAAAGTAGAGCAGGATGCTTGCCGGTGGTAAAGAAACTACAACATACAAAACGAACATAATACCAGATATAAAACACTGCAAGCTTCTGGTTGAGGCCAAATGTTTTTTTTTTTTTTCTTTCACAAAGCTGAAACCATCCACAGAGACACGTCGGTGTACGTCGCTAAGAGGGAGGCGGAGTCCCAGATATCCTTCAGGTGATCAGAGGAGGAATTAAAAAAAAAAGAAAGACTACACATTCTGAGGTTTGCATGAAAGAAAATACACCTGTTCTAAAAAGATATTCAAAAAGGTTAATTTGGGTTAAAATAGGGCTGCTCGATTATGGAGAAAAAGAATCACAATATTCTGGGGCAATATTGAAATCACGATTACTTACACAATTATGTCTTTGCATTTGTCACGGCATTTATTGAACATCTTTAAAAAAAACCTCCTGTTAAATATATAAAAATATCTTGTAATCTAGTAGTAAAAAATAAACTGTTGTACTGCACTCAATCTTTTGAAAACAAGAAATATATCAAATTAAAAAAAATAAGAGTCCAAAATAAATACTTTAATAAATTGTTCCAAAATAAAATAGTGTAGGTGTCGAGCCGATTAACGGGAGTCGGAGGCGGCGTGTTCAGCAAGGAACTCCAAACTTTATTCTCCGTTCCAACACACTTCTCAGAAACGCTTTTCTTGTCTCTTTTTTAATTTGGCGTCTTTAAAGTTTAGAGGGCAGCAACACACCACTGCAGCGTCTAGACTGCCGAACCCAAGAAGAAGAATTTTGCCTCTTTCTACATCTTAAATTAAAGCGAGCCAAACTCTGTACGAATCGCCTGGTGAATATATTTAGTTAATAAGAAAACATAACTATCCCAGGTCTGTTTCTCTCAGACGGCCACAGACTGAAACACGCAGGAGACTTAACAGTATCCAAAGCAACCGTGGAGAGGTAAGGTTCGCTCATAATGGCTTATACCAAGCACAATATTCTCAAGGTTATATTATTCAGCATTGGAGACTGTTTATATGAAGTATTGATTCAGTTTTATGGCCCTAATATGGGAATGTATGAGCAGTATTTTCTCCAGCTGATTAAATTAGATTTGTTTCAGTAGTTTGTGATCGCACTGATTTAGTATACGAAAGCACGAAGTGGAATTACTGCTTTTCTGAACATTATAACCTTCATGAAAATCTTCACTGTTTAATGCTAAAGATTCATTCTTCCTTTGAGCGTCTAAGAAACGGTAAAATATCTGTGATGTATAGTATGTAGGGGTTTTTTTTCTCTATAGATGGAGCATTTTGGGTTAATAGCAATGGAAATTGTATTTATATAAGGCCATTTCACTACACGTGCACTCAATGTGCTTTTCATTAAAATACAAGATGTAGAATGTATGGTAGTTCTCCATACGGGCCGTGATTTGCTGGAAGGGAGACGATTGATGTCCTCTCTCTCCGGGATATGCACCCATCTCTAATTATTCTCACTGCAGGGCGGGAAGCACTTATCTCTCTTTCATAGTGATTAAAGCTACTTCATCAACACACCGAACGAAGCACATTGAATCAATCTACCTGCAATCGAAGCGCAGCACAGCTTTCACCTCACACACATTGAGAGTGAAACTCAGGTGAGTGACAGCGAAGTCGTGATGCAGGTCGGCGGTCACTTACAGCCTGCTCTTTACAGAATACGAACATGGCGTCGGCGTTACTGTGAGGAGGCGGTGTTACAAGATGATACTAGAATCCAATCTGAAGGCTGTGTTTTGGTTTTATTGTAGAAATGAAGCTCTGCTATTCCACTCTATCTGGGGAAAATAACAGGAAACGATGTGAATATGCTAAGTAGAAGAAAAGTAAAGACTATACTGAAAGTCATAATCAGCCCAGCAGGGAAGCCATCGGGACGCCAACGTGTCCATCTGAGCAAACGAAGGAGTGAAGAACGTTCTGTTCATCGGAGCGAGCGTCGACGCGCCGAGGTCTCATCTGGCCACAGCCGGGGAGCCGTGAGTTTCCCATTGTGAAGGTAGAAGGCTGCTGGGTGGGAGTGGGTGTTTATCACTCACTGCTGCACATAATGTGGGCCCGTAGGCTCGTCTCTCCAACGACTGAAGCCTTTTACCTCACAGGCTCCGGTTTGGGGATGACGGGGGGGAAAAAAAAAAGAAGAAAGGAAACATCTGAAACTGTAATAAGCCAGCTAATGCATGGGGTAAATATAATAATGGAAACAGAAATAAAGTGGCTTGTGGACACATCTGAGATGATTTTTGTAGTTTGGAACGAAGCTCCGCTGCAGCAACCTTGAAGCAGTTAAATTAGAATTTATGCCTCATTTTTTTTTCGTTCTTTTATTACATCACATCACGCTGTGCAGCATTTTCTTGTGTATGCGTCATCTTTACTTGGTCCAATTGTGGCTTTAAGCAACCATCTTTATTTATTTTCATTTAGCAGCACCCCCCCCCAAACCAAAAAAAAACACGGCTCCTTCAAAAGCAAGTAATTTAAACAACAAATACGGTTTTGATTTGCTACATAATTTTATTCCCCCTCCGTGTCAGAAGATGTAGCCCTGGAGAGGTTCCTTTAGAGACCAAAACTTTCTTGTTATTTCTCGTCATGTGTCGTTCAATATTCCAATCATTAGACATTATGCCAGAGCCAGGACTGCACACAAAGCAGGAAGCGCCGGAACCTGCAGTGGGATTAAAAGCAAGCTTTGCATAGCTAAACAGCGAGATCCCTTGAAGCTGCCAGTCTCTGCTGTGTGCCAGCCTCACAAATCAATACTGACATCAGATGTGACAGCTATAGATTTAACAACTTTGCCGGGATCTCAAAGCAGAAAGTCGACTTGCCGTACCTTCCTTCCTTACACCCCCCCCCCCCCCCCCCATGGCACTATTGACTGCTTCGACTCGGATTGAACTGAATTCGCTATTCTTTGCATAGTCCTCCCTCCGTGCTGCTCTTTGAAATCACCACCGTTTTCCAGCACCTGCAGCTCATTTTTATTTTATTTTGTTTTATTCAATTTTTTCGCGACGCGGCGGGGCTCACTGGTAATGGTATAAACATGTTGTCTATTGGAAAATCTCTTTCCCCTCTTTCCTCTAACTTGAGTCATCCTGTAATAAATATCATGTGAGGGAACCAAGTCCAGTGGGAGGAAAGGGAGGAGAGAGGGAAGAGATTATTGGAGCCGCTTGTAGAATTTTAAAGATCCATTATCTCAAACTGGCCTGATTTAATAAGCACAGAAAAAGGGGGACGATGGAGTATTACATCTATCTATGCTTTAATGAAAAATTCACCTAAATTAAGTCATTTTCAACTGAAAGTCTTCCTCTGATTCAACGTGATACACCATCGGTTGAGTAAATCAGGGTATGGGGGGGCAAGAGGAAAACTCCATCAGAATGAAAATGAGTGATTTGCTCTGCTGAGTCAGCTGACTTGAAGCAGAACTGATTTCATAAGGATGTGTTCCCCCCATGTCTCTGTGTCAGCATGGGTGGGAACCATAGAATAATTGCTGCCATCTTTTATAGACGCCTGTGAGGAAACGTTAATTTCTTTTTGCATCACTGACAAATCGTGCAGCTTGTCAACTGAAACATTTAAATCATATAGTAGTCACACAAGCACTTCCCCGCTCGCTGCTGCCCCGACAAACATTTTTCTTGTCTTCTCGCGCTCCTGCACTGCAGGCGATGGAATAAATGGAACGTATTGGTCCTGAATTGCAGCCGGTCTAAAAGTCTCTAGTGAGCTCTCCTGAGAGAACAGGCCGTTTCTGTGACTGTACCTTTAAATGCTAATGAACTTTGTAGTTTGTCTGGTCAAATTCGTGGGGAGAACAATTGGCGCCTGCTCATAATTTTTGAGCACAGAACTCAGCAATTTAGCATAATATGGGACCTTTAAAGTCTTGGTCTTGTCTTGGTTTTGGGAAGTCTGGAATTCAAAACTACGTGGGTTTGTCCTTGGTGTCCTCTGTGTCCTTGGTGTCCTTGGGTGCACTAGAGAGCTGCAGAGAGAATCTGTGGGCTCAGGGGGTAAAGACTTTTCCCAGCAAGAGTATAAATGGGACTAAAACAAAATTAGATGTGGGATGAATCATTTAAAGCTGAATTTGCTGTAATCGAGCCCAAATAAAGTTGGATAATAGGCTTTAATGCAACACAGTCGGCGCAACAATTCCAGTTTTAATGTTTTAAATTAAAAGCATCTTAACAGCACAAGAAGTATTGCACATTTTCATCTCTCTGTCTCCAAACGCCTCCTAACTGGTTGGGGGGGGGGGGGTTTGGGACAAAGTTATACACTCTCAGTCTTCCCAGGGAACGAGATGTGACTTTCTATTTATTATCTGCAGAGCTGCTGTGGGCTCTCAGTCTCTCCCACCTGCCACTAAAGTGAACCTGCCCTTGTGATTGCACGAAGTGTGTTTCACTCTGGTAAATGGGTTTAGAAGACACCCGAACAGTGAATCCCCGCGGCTGCATCACAGACTTCCAACATCTAATCAGAAGCATCCTGTTGTCTTTAACCCCCTCGACCCCCACCCCCGTCTCGGCGGTGCATTCATGTGTAGGATTACATACGGCGCACATAAAAATAAGAAACAAGCCACGGCCGTGTTTGTCCTGAAGACGTGAATGGGCCAACTATTCTTTATTCTTCTCCGAATCGTATTTCCTCTCTATTGCATTTCAAAATCTTAACCCGTCTTGAAACAGTCGGATTTTGTGTTTCGCTCTGTCAAGCGAAAACTGAAGCTTCACCTGCCCAGTAACCTTTGAGCAGGTCAAAGAGACACTTTTTATTCTGCAGCTTGTACCATACAGTATGTCCTCTACTCTTTTTTTATTATCTGTGCTCTTGTACTGGTAAAGGAGAAACATTTGCATAAGCCTCCTTTATCCCAATTCATTTTTTTTTGTCAACCTAAATATGCATAATTATCCTAATTTATTATCAGGTGCCAGCAGCTGCAAAAATACACTTTTGTTCCACGTGCACATCCAAATCATGAGTAATAGAAAAATCTTTTGTCACAAGGAGACGGTCTGTATGACGCACAATCTGACAGGGAAGATTAATGATGATTTAAAAGAGCCCTCTTGGGTGGGATAGCTGGGAGACACGCTGTGCAAACACTATGCCGGGGGGGGTGGTGTGTGCACCAACACACACGGATTCAGCTAAACACATCACTAAATCATCCTATAGATTAAAAAAGCATAATAAAACACAGGACTGCAACACTGAGGCCCACCTTTGCTTACATCCTTTTAGTTGTTGCTGGGGCAGTAATCCTCACGATGCCTCACAACACATCTCCTTTTAGAAATTAAAACATTACGGCTTTTTGGTGAGTAATTTGTGGAGACAAAAGTGGACACCGCCTGCGGAAAGCCATTTTTTTTTTTTTTTTTTTGGTATTATACCGAATTCATTGCTTCAGTCTGGCACTTCAGGAGGAATTTCACAGCTGGAAAGCGATTTATGTCATAAAACTGGGCAGTCAGAGCTGTGAAAAGGTGCAATTATTTCCCTGCAAAGCCGCTCTGGCGGAGGCGAACCTCCCCCGGATGATGTCATCAGGTAAATGAATGGAGTGATTTCGGCTGAGACGGAAGAGGAAGTTAACACAGGTGTCCTTAGAAGAACACGAAGTTTGTTAAGAAAAGTGCAGACTGCTTTTAGAAAGGGATCAACAAGGAGTCTGACTCACGGCTGTATTTGAGAAATAACTGAGCATCCGTGGACATTAGAGCTTCGCAACTTGACGTTATGATGGAGAAATATGTAGATGCCCTCTGGTTCACAAAACAAACAACAACGTTGTGATGCCGTCTGATTAGTGTTTTTCTTGAGGCTGGTACAAAGGGTCAATAGGTTAATTGTGTTTTTTGACGAAACGGCCTCCAATCAATCAGAAAGTAGTGTTTTTTTCCCCGACCTCAGAAACACCATATGACAGCACAATTTATTTTAAGAATCAATCCACTCAGTTGCTGACAGATTTCACAAATGATGCAGATAAAATGTGGCCTTTTTTTTTTTTTTTTCCTGACGGGGTAAATGGTGCAATTACAGCCGCGTCCAGCGACGACAACCGTTGCAGATTCAAACCTCGTTCTCCAATAGGTTGATCCGATCGACCGCGAGATCAAAAGATGTCCCTCATCTGACAGTTCATCTCAAGTTATTAGTTTGTGGCGCCTTCTCGCTGAAAGTATTATGCATAAAGATATTACAAACTGGTTGTATATATTGTCGGAACATCATTTTGTGTCTTTAGTAAGTGGGTGGGCGCCGACAGTGTGTTGTATGACGTTCACTTTCAGCTTTTTTCCTCCGTTTCCATCCGTCGAGGTTAGGATGTCACTGCCCGTTAACTGCTACACCGTAGTGCGACGTGCGTGCGGAGGAAGGTGATCCCGTACTGCAGCCATACACAACCTGTTCCGTACCATGGACCGATCTCCTGCCTCCTGCAGGACATGTTTTCTGTGGACCACGGCAAGTTGTGGCGGTTATGCGTGATTCAATTAAAATATTATGAAAACACAACAATTGCAGTAGATGTTTGGCTAAGCCCCGCCCCCGAATGCAAACGGACCAATGGTATTTAACTGCCAACAAGTGGACTTGAACATTCTCAGCCTAAAACTGGAGAGAGAAGCATTACAGCTAGCTTGTTGTTTTCTGATCTATTCAAGTGCGTGCAACAGCGAAGCGAGGTATCCTGAAAGGATCAACACAGGGTTTACTTTATGGGGGTGGAGTAGCAGGAACTGAGCCAAAGGTCAATCCTTTTTTCAAGGAACAGCCTCAATACCGGTGCTTGATGGGGCAAAGTATTTTTAAGTATTTCGTGGCTTCGTTAGCCATCCAGTCACATCGTATTATGCAGAGTGGATGTTGATGATGTGATTGAAGTCCTGTCGGGATCTTTTTTTTAAACTCAGTTTTCTTCTGGTGAACCATCAATGACTTATTTTTGGGACATTTTTGAAAAGGAAAACGCCAGAAATGTTCTCTCTTTGCATCCCGGTATAAAATAATCTAGATTGGTGGTTGGGAGCTTCTGCTGCACGTCAGTCCCATACAGTGGCAGTGCCTGAAGGAGATAATTAAATGAAGCAAACAAAAGAATGAACGGGGAAAGTTGTACACAAAACTGTGAAAGTGGCCCAGAAAATTTGATGCCGAAATCTGAAATATATGATAGTCACTTTGATTTTCATGTCACTTTCTGCACGACTTCTACTGGTTTTTAAACAGTAACAGAATCATTTTCAGCACTTTTACAAAACTGTATTTCAAGCTTCTTTTTTTTTTTTTACTACAGCTCAGATTATTCGGGAACAATAACTGCTAAATTGAGCTGAGCCATTCATTCCAGTTATTTTTATTCATATTTTTGCAAACATTTATATGAATTATATTTAGTGTTTAAGGTTGTAAGCTCCCTCAGCTTCTACAGCAGGCACAGCATATTTCTTGTCACCAACTCTGGTCATACCAAAGGCCATAATATCAGGTTATAAATGTTTGCAGCTTATATGTCAGGTGCCACCATGCATGCAACACAATGTGTGAAAAGTTTTCCACCGAGTCGCAAAGAAAGAAAAATCGAAATCATAATGACAATGGCGATTGTAACCTAGCAACACCTGACTGCAGAAATGCAAGTCTTCTTTGTGTATATTGTCAGCGGCATCAGACACCTGTAACCTAGCAACATGTCAAGACCACTTGTTACCACAATGTGAGGGTGTGAAAGGGAAGCAGCCATCCTGAGGGAAGAAGTTCAGATATTTGCAGTGCAGTGATCTTTGAAGGAAATGTGAGATGAAGATACAGTGACTCCTTGACCCTGATCTCACTTTGATGCCTGCTGCCACACCTTATTTATTGTATTAGCCACTTTTTAGCCATATACATTTTTTTGGTATGGTATATGTGTGTCATGTATTTTTATTATATTGCTCAATAACCAATCAAATCATCCTCTTCCTCTTTCTTTTCAGTTAACTTTTTTTCTGAACCATAAAAAGTTGTGAAACTTCGGTATTAGAAAGTCAAAATAATCAAAAAATACCTTGTTTTAGTTGAAGTTGATGTTGTTTTTATGTGTTGAATTCTAGTGAGTTTTTAATATGTTCTGATGATGATCTGAATGTTGACGGAAGTGAAAAATTCAAAATGGCGGACGACGAGGAGTTTCCCCAACTACGTAATTCGAGGGAATCCCGAGGAATTACGCGAGGCTTTCCAATCAAAATGCATGGTTTCCAGGTAAGACAGAACCTCGAATATAGATATATATAAAGAAAATAGCAGCTGCGGTCTTCACGTACCGATATCAAACGTTTTCCCGGCGTTCACGCCAGAATCACGTGGTTGCGCTCTCGTGGCGAGAAATGGCCGCACCCAGCGACGGCAGTGATGCCAAGTGATTTTTGCCAAAACAAAACCTCAAAATGTTGCCCCAAAAAACCACGAGCCTGTTCGGGCAAGGAGGGTAGATGATTCACTTGCCCCGGACGTTCAGACAAGCCTTCATCCTCACTCTCACAGTCCTCCTGCACGACTCCCTCGGCCTCCACCAACTCGGAACACAAACACAATATCAAGGCTGATGAAGTTTGTCCCACTTTCTATTACAGTAGAAGGACGAGGAGTCTCGTCTATCATGCCGAACTGGTTTGTGCTCCAGAGGAACCAGAGGTCGGCTCTGCACTGTGTCTGTACCACAGGTGTGTTGACGTAGACCAAAAAAAAAAAGAAGCCAGCTCTTCAGTCGAGGGTCACCGGACGACGTCTGTAGATTAAATGTTGGAACACACAAGGGCTTCACAGTGAATAGTTTCATTAACACACCTGCGCCACTGTCAGTTCACCTTCACACAATCTGTCCTCGACGCCTTTCTTCCCTTCTCGGGCCTGTCAGTCAGTCGTTGGAACATTTCCATGATTATACAACTCAGTTCACTCAAGCACTCTGGTGTCCTGCTGTTAACGTTTTGAAGGTGATGTAATATGGTGAATCATTAATGATTAAAAAAAAATTAAAAAATAACATGCCATTTAAACTCCTGAGTTTGTTTTCAAAGACACTGAATTTCAAAGCAATCAAGGTGCCTTTTTATAGAGAAACAATTTATTAAAACGCCAACGTTTAGTGAAAAATGATAAGAAAACAGGTGTTCACATATATTTGAACTTTACACCAAAATGTTCCAAGTCAAAACACAGATTTGCATTTTCGTTTCGGGAACGTTGGCACGGAAACGGCAGGAATGCAAGTATGGGAACTAAAATTTTGAGTGGATCAAGGTCCTTGAGACATTTCCCATCAGATTTGGTCCAGTTGAAAACAGTTGATGGGAAAAATTAAGACTATTTCTTAGCATGTAAACACAGTACCCATGCTGTCAAAAAGGCAACATCACCCATGTCCTTTTCCTAGACTCTCGGCTTGATTCACACCCTCCCCCAGTTTCTCTGCAGCCTCTGACACCATAAAATAGTCGTTCTTCTCTCCTGCCCCGAACGTGCTCGATATGGACGGCCCCGCTCTCTCCTGGTTAATATGTCACATGACAGACAATTCATCAGCATCAATAACTGCATGTTTGCCTCTGCTCCTCTGTCCCGGAGCGTCCCCCAGGGTTTATTTCTTGATCCTCTCCTGTTTATTCCTTAATTAATCCCCCCTTGGAAACGTCATCCATCATCTTGGTCTCCGTTTCCACTGCTACAGCGACGACACGCAGCTCTACATCACCGCAAAATCCATTGCCACCGAGACTCCATCCACTCATACCAAGTGCATCACAACAATTTAATCATAAAGCCGGGCCGTAAATACCATTTTTCTCCCGATATTGAAATCTCCACTGGGTTTCTCTCAGGCAGCCTCAACCATAACACCCTTGACATTATCACTTCCGTTTATTTGAAAGCAAAGCCTCACCATCGACCGTCCCTCTGGTGTCCCGCTGTTGGAGCCCCTATGCATGTGCTCAATTACTGTAATGGCGTACGTTTGAGACTCGGCGCGCTACCTACTCCTACCGGCTTGACCACAGCTGCCCTCAAACGCCTCCACAGGCTCCATGTCTCACGACGCGTCCAACTTAAACCCGTCCTCATCACTCACTAACTCCTTCCTCCTACACTCCCACATTCACCACCGCAGCTCAGTCGCTCCAGCAACCTCCACTCACTGAGGCCCACCTTTTATCTCGTCGTTAGAATGTTTTAAAAATGGGAAGGGAAATAAAAAAACCAACTATGGCTTGTTCCTGACTGGAACACATTGTTTGGCCTGTTCCGCTTCCTCACATCAACTTCAGACGCTTCTAAACAAAACAATGTACTTTCAGCTCCACTACCCAGGTTTCCCATTCATTAAGCAACCACTCATGACCACTTGTTTCATTTGAAATAGACCTGAAACGATCCATTGATCACACAGGACACATATTTTCATCGAACGGTTGAGCATTTTTGTGTTACAAAAACATGCATTTCCTGCTTTTTCAATGTTGATGATCTGAAGAGCTCTTAGATTTATATGGAACTTCTAAAGAGACCTGATGCATGAATTAGAAGAACGAGTGGGTGAGAGAGGAACGTCGTGTCCACGGCGAGCAATGGTCTCTTTTCAGCTTTTTTCTTTTAGGTTTGCTTTAGTGGGTCATGTTCTTCCGACATCCAATGAGCCGGATGCACTCAAGCATGTAGAAGTTGATCTATTAACAGAACCTATTGATAAATATGTCTGACAGACATGAAAAATAACATGAAACCTAAATGATCTCGCACCATTGACAACGAGCACAATGAGGCAAACCCAGCGGTGACAATTCAGTCAATTAACCTCAGATTTGGAGAAAACTTTGTATGAAACATACAATGTTCACACAGAAAGGAACAATCCAATCCAGTCCTCTGTTATTGGAGAATGCTAACCACTATAGCACTGTGCAGCCAGGCACACAAGACAAACATCAAATAACAGTAAAGTCATACATGGACATATTTTACACAATTTCACTGTTATGCAGATGACACTCAGCTCTACCTTTCCACTATATTCATCGTTTGCAGTGACCTTGCGTGTCTTGAAAGACGCTGATGCATGAAATATGTTATTATTATTTATTTATATATATATAAAATCACTGTAAAGCAGAGCCGTCACACACTCCACTTTTTATTAAAAAGTGAAACCTATAGGAGGTGCCTCTTAACCGATGCACGTGAGACATTACATTATTACATGTCTCTGCTCGTTTATCTGGTCGACTTTTGATCCCTCAAAATGTTGCCGCTGCCTCCACAATTAGCAACAACAGGCACCCGCGGCCTCCTCCCCCATTAATTTACTTTGAGAGTGCAATTAAATACTGAGCCGGCGGTTTGTTGCACCGCCGGCCAACATGGACGCATGTGGTCGGGGGATCCTGTGTATTATCGGACTATCGATCACGCACGTCGATGGGCATCCCGGTGGAAGCGATGCGAATCGGGCTCATCATGTGTCACTGTGATTGGACACGGAGCTGAGCAGTGTGTGGAGGGATCTGCAGGACCCGCAGCAGCCGCAGAGCTTATTGACTGGCGGACCTCTGCGTTTGCCCCCGCACATTCCCAGAGTGAGGAAAAGGCTATAAAGCATGTACGCTAGCTGAGCTACAAAGTGGATTATTGGGCACCGTGGAGGACCCTCTGCAGCTTTCAGTTCAGCTCCTGCAGCAGCTTCGGCACAGTGCTGTTAGCTCCTCTGGGAATCCTCACCTCTCACCAGAGTAAAGCAGACTATTATGTGACCACTGGTGTGCAACACTTCCCAAAGTTTTTGTTTGTCAAGAGTCCACTTGAGGACCACGAGTGCCCCTGACTGCATTAAGCTGTTTTCTCTTGAATTGGCTTGTTTAAATCTTTTAATAATGTAAATAATGTCAGTTTTTGACATAGTATGTTTGTGTGTGGGTGGAAAAAGCGATTAAGAATAAGACAGGTTTATGGTAATATAAAGTTTATTAACATCACAACCTGTCAAAGCAGATGATGTGAAAATAATGCGACAAACGAACAAAAGAATTCACAGCAATAAACGCTAAATACTTCAACAGTCAACAACTTATCTTACTAGAATTCACAAATGACTGAAACCTTGTCCTAATGTGAAAAAAAACCCAAAAACATCACAATAAACATAAAATACTTCAGCAGTCAACAATAGTAAGGGCAAAGGTCATTTTTATCGGTCATGATTGACGTATTTCGCAATCACTGGCTTATTCTTCTTATATTAAAATAGAATATCTTAAAATAGTATTTCACTTTTCAGAGTAAGAATTCTGGTGTAGATTTTAATTTCAAGACCTAATTGGGTCACAATTATTCAGCACATCTTGTCATTTATAAGAAATCATCTTAAAGTTACATAAATCTACATGTGACTTTCTGCAACGCAAAACCTTTCCTCTCACTATCCGTTTCACTTCTCCGTCCCAATACTTCTCTGTTTTTATTCACTCTGCACTCTCATCATTCCATGCTGCAGCAGGCAGCCGTGTTAATGAAAAGAAAACTCTGATACACTAAATAATGAACACGCGCATCTCCGCAGACTCCTTTAGCAGCACGCTTTAATCAAAGGCCACATAAATCTAAGGCCTCAGCTCTCAGGCGCCGAGTGGTAAAAGGTGCTTGTAGAGAAAGTGTGCAACCGGAGCCGGGCTAAAACCTGCAAATTACTGGTCTTCTTTCTAACACTCAAACCACTCAACCACAGGGTCTCTGCAGACAAAGCTTTGCCCACAAACTAGTGAACACTTAGCTGCTAAATAATGGAATATTTCTCTGAGTAGCTGTGCCAGGACCACAGCGAGAAGAATGAATACGGAACTAATCCGCTGCTCATAAACAAAGCCTCTACTGAGGACTAATGCGCTGCCCTATCAATGGACTTACGACCAGATCGGCTGCATTTATTTTGATTTTAAAGCTGTAGACGTGCCAGAAAATGAGCAAAGGGGGAGTGCCTTTACTCCGTTTTTCCAAGATAACAGACTTTTGGTGATTCCTCCACTGAAGGTACTGGATTTTTCAGGAATGTTACAAGTTTTCCACTTTCAGTATTTGTCTTAAATAGTTCCCACACTTGCCTCAGAGTGAGGATATTCCTGCTTGCAGTGCCGGCTCGGGGACTTTGTCCCGTGTTGTCGCCGTGCATACATGCGGTGGTTTTCCCCGGCGCTCCGGGTTCATCCCACAGTCCGGCAACGTTTGAGCTTTAATGTCCTGTAGAAGTGAACGTGATTGTCTGTCTCTCTGTGTTTGGTGTTTGATGGACTGGAGAACTCCCCAGGGAAGACTCTGTGGACTCCATAGTCTGCTGGAATCGGCTACCCGTGCCCCGTGGCCACAGCTTAGACACAAGACTGATGGATGGACTGCGTGAGGGAGTGGCGGAGAGCTGGCTTTGTGACTCGAGGGTGGAGGTTTCAATCTCACTGCTGTGGGTCCCTGAACAAGAGCCTTCGCCAGAAAACGCTCCCCAGGTGCCGCACAGTGGCTTCACACCACTTCTTCGAAATGCTGAGATGCAGTAATGGAGGGAAACTAATGGAGGAGTGTCCGTTCTGCTCTGATCATCTTTGACGGGGTAGGAGTAAGAAGAGATGATGCAGCTTTAAGTGAAATTGTAATGAATTCTAAAGTAAGGTTTGATACAACCTCGAAAAGAGTGTTCAAATCGTCATATGTTCTTGGAAAAATGCTTTTTTGCATTGCGAGTGATGCACTGTGTAGTTTTTGCCTCGGTTTTTACCCTGAATGATCAAAATATACTGTTGTTCATCAGTCTTTCTGCTGAGTATCACAGCCAACCAGGTTTTAATTTAGTTCGGCTGAGAGGCATGTAATTAATTTGCCATAAGCAGTAATGAGTTGCATTGTAATGTAGCATGTAATCACATCCTGACGAAAGAAAAAAAAATTGCTCTGGTGTTTGCCTGTGTGTCTAGATATACCTGTCTTTAGCCTCTCTAAGTTTCTGCACCAAAATAGATTCAGACTCCTTGGTTTCCACTTTGAAGTCCATCAAAGACATTTCCTCCCCACTTTTCTTTCTCTCTTTCTTTTTTTCTTTTTTTTTTTTTTTGTATTATTGCAGAGACGTGAATATAGAGGGAAAAAATGGTAGCAAACAAGGTGCGATTGGTTTGACGGGAGCGAGAGAACCCGGGAAAGGAGTGTCGTCCTCTGCATTGCGGGGCCCCCAAATAACCGAGTGTCCTCGGTGCGCTGGAGTGTGACAGATTTTAATCAGCTCCTCGCCTCAGCTACAGCGCGATCCGCACCGCGGGAGCATTGGGACCAGAGGCTCACCGGCAGCACAGAGAGAGGCTCTGGTAATGGCACTGAAAGGGGGCTAATAACGCAGGACATCAATTATCAATGGCGGCACGGTGTGAACACTGATTGTTAAATGTGCGGCGCACACAAATCACGAGAGCGCCTCAAAGTGTATATTTATTCCCCCGGCTCGCGCCGAGCGCCTCAGAGGAAATGGTTCGAACAGCTAATGACTACCTATGGAGGGAGTCAAGCCACACGCTTGTCATTCGTATCATCTCTGAGCCCCGTGACCCAGATACAGCGCTGTGATTTTTGCGACAAAAAAAAAAAAAAAATAAAGCAATCAGGAACTAATTGCCTGCAACCGTTCATGTGGAATTCCTGCCGCCGGTGATGTGTGGCCGTCGCGCTCGCCTCGTATTGTCAGCAGTTCCTGCAGTGGCTGCTTTGCAATCAGCTCGGAGTGTTTGTCTGTAGGCATTTCCCGCACACAGCTCCAGCTCCCAGCGTTCAGATGATAAATGCAGGCCGCCGCCGCCGGTCTCCGCCGTTTCGGCGACAAGAGTATCGGCAAAGGAATCGCAAAGCATCTCGGGGCCTGGAACAACATAATAGCCATCGCTACGGATCAGCAGATCAACGTTTGCAGACAAAATGGGGTCAGAAATACATTAAAAGGAGCTGACACTGCAACCTCTGGCGAGGTTGTGGAGAAATTAGCATTTTGTTTTCCACACTGAAAGACAACATACGTTTAACCCTTCAGGATGAAGACACGCGCCGCAAGAACAGATGGATCTCATCATTTTCAGGACAAAATAGCTCGTTTCAGGTGGGAAGACATGGGGTTTGTCGTTTTGAAAAGTTTTGTGCTACAGGAACATTTTGAAAGCGATGTCGGGTTTAGAAAGCAAATCAAAACACAAGAAAATATAGATTTGGAATCATGTCAGTCAAAGTATAAGAAGATATTGGGACTCGCTTTATAACTCAGCTCGCACACATCGAGGGTCAACGTCTTTGCCTTTGACCTTTCAGTAAAACCAGTACTTACTATGTTTTGCGCTGCAATTTTCAACCTTTGCGCTATTTCTACGATTCTTGTTTTATCTCGGTTCCATTATTCCATGTGTGTTTGAATTTCAATGTTGAACTCTGCTGCAAACATAAATCTGCCTTCCTTTGAAAAATCATGTCAAAAATATGGCGGTGTCACAGTTCACATTAAACGGAAGGAACATGGCTGTGGGTTTATATATAAACAAATCCAAGTCCGTCCACTTAAATCACAACTTCCACTTTTCTGCGTTTCCTCCAAACCGTTTTTTATAAATTGATGACAGTCATAAAATACATAATTAAATAGTCTTGTTTAACAAGAGCGCTTTGGCAAAGTGTCTCCTCCTCTTAGAGTAAAATATGGAGACGGTATTTGTTTATAAAAATGTGCTTGACAGGCGTCCTGCACATTAATTCAAGTCACTTTACGAATCAAGCAATGCTGCTCGTTAATCACATAAAGGCCAAAACTTAATTCATTACCGTGAGGATGGCGGAAATCTAACGTGAGTAATAAATCTATCGAGATAATTTTCCAATTCTAACGATTTAGATCTTTATTCAGGTTCGTGTTTTTCCAGAGATTGCATCAAATTAATGTGGGACTCTATTTGTAGATTTGAACTGAAGCTCATTCAATGTTTTTCTCATATGTAGATACATTTCTTTACAGTATATATATTTAATTATTATTATTTCGTTTTTTTCCCTTGTTACAGTTTATAGTTTGATATCATTAATATCAAATATTTTTACACATTTCCTCTTTTCTTTTTTCACTGTCATTATCACTTCATATGTATTTTCGTTTTCACAAATCACACATTTTTCCAACACAGCTCAGAAATGTTGTTTTCAGTCAAAAAGAGACTTTTTTTTTTCATCCCGTGTTCTTTATGACGGACATCGTTGCCCTCTTTGAAATAGCAGTTACTATTTCTGTCTCCTCCACGCCCTTGTTTTAAGTCTAAAAAAAAAACCAGTTTTCATCTTCTCTGCCTGCCTTTGGGATAACAATCACTTTTCTTTTTCCTCTTTTCTTTAACGTCCTGACACATACGTGGCGTTTAAAGGGAATGTATCCCCCGGAGACTCCCACCGCAGCTCGGCTGGACACATAACGTGGATCTTCTGACGATATTTCTGATCGGATCTTCGCTTTGCGTCGAGCGGCACGTTGCTGCAAATTGCTGGACGGATTGCGCATTGTGCTCCTTTTTTAAAGGCCGAGCCGGCTGCTGTGGCGCGAACGCAGTCGTCCTGGATGATAATGGCGATGATGAAGCTGGGGGGGGTGCACCTCGCCGCGGCGCCATGGCATATGGCGTGGGAGTTCCTCGCCTCCTCAACATTTGTTGACCTTGATTTGAGCCTGCCTGCCTCCCATACATAATTAGTAGCTGTTAATTTCCCCTCTTCCCTCCCCAGTCATCGTAGGTCAGGTGCCAAGTGGAAAGTGGCAAGAGTCTAACCAGCTTCCCTTTGTTTCAGCAGAATAAAAGCGTAGCATGTGGGGGGGAGGAGGGGGGGGGGGGGGGGGGGGGCGCGTAGAGCTGACCAGCTAGCTGGCTGGTGGCGGTCCCGCTGACTCACTTAGCTGATCGATAGTTAATTCTCTTAAATAATCAAGGGGCCTCTGCAATGGGAACGTTGGTGCGATAATTGATTACTTTTGCTCTCCATTTTCCCCAGTGAGTTCGCTCTGTGCCGCATTTTTCATTGACCTGTTCAACAAGATGCTGAGGTATGTGCCTCCCATACATCACATTAGGTTAGGGCCCAGGATGAAGAAATAACTCCACTTTTTTGCTCACTAAATATATTTTTTAGCAAATCCTGCCGAGTCAGCACTCGAGTGCCGTCCGTCTCGAGCGCTCGCGACACAAATCTGCTTGGCTTCTGACCTGATGAGTTTGTCGATTTTTGGATGGAATTTTGGGGGTTTCCGTGGAATATTTAGGCCCCGTTTACGTGACGATGTTTTCAAGAGAACTTCTAGAAAATCGCTCCAAAGGTTTTGAAAGCAATTCGTCTCCGTGGAGGCGGTGGAAACGCCGCTACTGCACACCACGGCCGGAGTGAGTAGTTCTTCTGCACATGCTCAGTAGATGGACAATAACAACAACGTCCCGATTGTCCTGGAACTTGGTGGTTTTCTAGTAGAGAGTCACCGCGATACCAATCCTACTTGGTCGTCTCTCCGTGTTTTTGTAGAGCACATTGTTCTTTGCATACATGTGTGTGGTTTCCTTGTAAAAAAAACAAAAACAAACCCCAACTAGTGGCAAGGCACGGAATAGACATTGTTTTCAAAACGTTGTCATGTAAACATGAAACTTTTCTGAAACGGAAACACAAAACGTTTCACCTGGAGCAGTTTTCAAAATGTTGCATTGTCAGTCGCTTCGACCACCGTTGTCATGGAAACGAGCACCCAAAACCTAACAGAAGTTTTCCTCATCAAAATGTCTCCACCTTCTTAAAGCCAAACAATTACTACCAACAATTACTACGATCTCCGCATGAAGGACATTTTATTCAAACTTTCTGGTGCAAAATACAGTGAAAAATCTTCTCCTGTCGCTGATGCATTTTGGGTGTTTTTAACAGAACTCACCATGAGATTGGGTTTGAGGCTGTTGCTTGTTTGTTAGCTTTCATAGCAGCGTCACTGAGATCTCAGCCCGGGTCTCCGAAATCTGCTCAAAGAAAATCAGTGTTTGATGGTTTGGAGCGTCTTTACGGGCCTGATGTTTGACACCCCTGCTCTGAATAAACCTCCCGAGTTGCGCCGGAATCCCGATTTCTCATCTTCTGTCTGTCTCACAAAATCCCAACAACAAATTTCTCTCGTTGCACCGAATCTCTTGAAAGCTTTAAATGAC
This sequence comes from Blennius ocellaris, assembly GCF_963422515.1. Lineage (NCBI taxonomy): Eukaryota > Metazoa > Chordata > Actinopteri > Blenniiformes > Blenniidae > Blennius > Blennius ocellaris. Next base: position 35,450,952 of record NC_137650.1, on the reverse strand, counting down.
GACGCCAAAGAAACCGTGAAAGAAACCATTGCCAAACAAATATTGCCTTTAATGCTTGAATTCAGCCTAATATAAAACGTGATTCTGCCGCATTTTCTCTTGCCAAAATCCTCATTAGTTCTTTAAAAAGTTTAACAAACTCTGCTTGAAGTTGGCTGAAAGATTAAAAAAAAACAAAAAACAAACAAACAACAACAAGATCCTCAGAAGGTGTGAGGACTGCGGAGACGACTGGAGGCAAAGGCTGCTTTTTCTGCTTGCCTTGCAGTTTTCAGGCCTCAGATCTTCGTGTGTGTGTGTGTGTGTGTGTGTGTGTGTGTGTGTGTGTGTGTGTGTGTGTGTGTGTGTGTGTGTGTGTGTGTGTGTGTGTGTGTGTGTGTGTGTGTGTGTGTGTGTGTGTGTGTGTGTGTGTGTGTGTGTGTGTGTGTGTGTGTGTGTGTGTGTGTGTGTGTGTGTGTGTGTTTTATGGCTGCCTGCATCCATGCGAAGGAATGCTGGACTGGAGAGAGAAATAACATTTTACTGTTGAAGTGGTACTTTGAGTGGCACAAGCCATCTGTTGTTTTATTCGGCGCTCTGCTGCCCGTGTATCTGCCGGCGCTACAAACGTCGTCAGGAGGACCCGACATGAAAGGGAGTAAAGTGCGCGAGCACCGAGCCGGCGGCGACTGACGACTGCAATCTGACAAGCCGACTCACATCGAGTCATTTCAAGGTGTAAATGAGGCGGTCGGACACGTTCTCATTGTCGGAGGGCGAAGCTGCAGTATCACCAGCACCACCACTGTAATGAGGAAACCTGCTTTTCCCGCCTGTTTAAACTGAATCCACACCCTGGGATCGGCGTGATAATGGACTAATGACAAAACAAACAAAATAACAACAACAATGTGGGAATCACAAGCTGATCTGGGATTTTGGTCCAGTCAGGTTAAAGTACCGTATTTTCCGCACTATAAGGCACCTAAATACCTCAAATTTTCTCAAAAGCTGCCAGTGCGCCTTATAACCCGGTGCGCCTTATATATGGAAGAATTGCAACACAACACCAAGCCCAACAAAAACCCACAATAACCTCCAACAACACAAAACATGAATTCCCATCATGCCTTGCATCCTGAGCTCCTCAGTGCAGCCGATAGCTGCAATGAATTATGGGAGTTTCTGTTTGTGGTGTTTTAAATGCAATTATTGGGGGTTCTATTTGGTTTGTGGTGTCGGTAATAATTGTGTTGTGTTGTGTTTTTGTTGCTTAGTTCATGTAGTTTAGTTTATTATTATTATTATTATTATTACCGGTAGTTGTAAGTTGTCAACCAGCAGTGAAGAAGGTTTTGTGCGTAGTGTCCTCCTGGCATAGGCTGCAGGTAGGACTATCAAAATAAAGCGTGTGCACCTCTCTGGGTGTTAGAATCAGTGGAAAATGTAACATAATGGCTTTGAGCTATAAATGTTGCTGACCACTGGTCTATTCCATGCGCCTTATAATGCGGTGTGCCTTATAGTGCGGAAAATATGGTACTCTGTCTCACAAAAAAACAAAAACAAAGTATTTGTGGAACATTTATTTGAATCTAAAAACAAAAACGTACTCTCATATAATGATGACAATTATTTTCTCAATAAAAACTAGGCACAAAGTGTTCGGCTTTAGAAACGCGTTGGTATTCAACTGCTGCTTTGTTTTCGGTGGATCATGAGCAATTGTATGGGACAAAAATATGCAAACTAAATGAAGAAATAAATGAAGAATTAAATGTAGCACTGAGTTTGGTGTAAAGCAAAATATAATCAATGTATGAGGATAAATGAAAAGCTAAGGAATGATTCAACAGAGCCATAAATAATATGATCATTTCGCAATAAATAATCGCTCGCAGAGTCTCATTCACACTCCTGGCTTGAGTTTTAATAAGATTGACACCGGCGCTTTGATTATGAGCAAAGCAATGCTAAAAGTCATTTCTTTGAAGCGGCTTTTAACAGAAACTTTCAAATGGTTTTGTCATTAATGAAATGAGAGAATGTGTGTGTAGTTAATGTTTGTAGTTTTTCGCTCTCTGTGCGAATGTGTGAGGTTTCATCAGCCTCCTGGCCTGATGGCTAATTGTAAATGAATGAAGGATTATCTTATCTTATCTTAATTACTTTGTTTTCTGCTTACCTGCCGTTTCCCTATAAACGGACATTGTTTTCAAAACATTGCTGTGTGAAAACACATCTTTTATGCAATCAACAACAAAAACGTTTACAGTTACTGTCTTAGATTTAAATTACACTTTTTCTTTATTTTTTTAAACAATCTGTTGTGAACAACGTTGAGGGGTAAATATCCAAACAAAAATCAAGTTAAACACTGGGGGGGGTTTTTTCTGCAGTTTTACTTCTCAGACTCTGAAAAAGAGGATTCCTCTGCGTGTTTCATTGAATATTTCTAAACCTAATAAGAGACACATCACTTCTGCTTTGCTCGACTTCATTGTATTTGTTCCCATTCATACTTTTATTGCTTATACTTACAAATGTCTTTTCCATTTCACATGCTTTTCAGTCAGCAGCTGCTGCGTCCAAAGAAAATACTCCACTTGTGGTATAACAGTTGTTATTAGCTTCTGGTTTCATGAAGTTAATGGGACTTTCAGTACATGAAATGAAATTGACCTGAAGAGATTTAATTATAATTTTTTTTTTTTTTGCTTGAGTGGAACAAAACCCACCATTTACCGACACCTCAGAAACGGTAATTAACATGAGATATTCTGTTTGGGTGAGATAAAGAATGACTTATTCCAATAAGATGTTTGTTTTTTGTTTTTTTTAATTTATTTTGCTCATGTGGATTCAAACAATGTTCCACTGTGAGTACGATGGAGAAAATGGCGAAGCAATGAGATGATTCATTCTCAGTTAAACCTTTCGTATCTATACTTTTTACTAAGTGACTCTGGTGTTCAGTGGTTGTTAACATAAAGTTGTGAGTTTGGAAGAAATCTCAAGACGTTAGGAAAAAATTAACAAACGCTGCCCCAGAAAATGGATAATCCTCAGATATGTCTGCTGAGTTAAGACCCCCAAAACCTCATGAAGTGAAAAGAGGGTTTCCATCACGGAGCGAGAGCCGCCGGTCGTCCAGCTCTGAAGGGCCGATCCCCTCTGCTGAAGGACGTCGTGTGACGGGTCTGGAAACGGCCGCCAGCTGCTCCTCTCCAGGTCGAGAATAAACTGTAAATCACAAGGCGCAGAGGTACTTCAGGCCGTGGAGGAGCTGGTTTGGGAAAACATTATTTTTTTGGCGCCATTTGAACTACAAAGCTGGAGATCCGCCTGTAACGGACAGTGAGTGAAGGTGAGCAGACGATAGCGTGGTAAAGTTCTCTCACAATAGAGAGGAAACGGATCAGGGTAGTTTAATTTACACATTATTTATATATATATATATATATACTCTGTTGGTGTTTTGATGATGATGGCAGATGACGCTCTGAGGACAAGACTGCAGAAGCAGTAGAAACAAGTCACTCGGGTAAAAACGTCCTTCAGTACTTTGTCGGTAAAAAAGTGAATCTATCCGGCACATTGTATAAGTCAGGTATGTTGTGATACTGCTATAAATACTTAAAAAAATAATGCCCCGGGGTTCTCAAAATAAATTCCGTCCACACGTCACAGAACACGGCTCAACACGAGGCTTCAGGGCGTGTAGTACACATGTAGTACACATGTAGTACACATGTAGTACACATGTAGTACACATGCCAGGGCTTTAGGGGCGCTGTGACTCTCCAAACACACCAAAAAGGCAGAAGAAGACATGGCATACATAGATATCTAGAAGTAGACTCCTGTTCATATCCTGTCTGGATGATCGACCAAAGTTCAGTGGAGCCAGTTTGATATGACCCTTGACCCCCAGCAGACTCGCCCTCTGTGTGGCTAATGTTGACTGTGAGCAGGAGGGGTTAAATGTCGGGAAATGGGAGACCATCTGAAATGTAAAGGAGTCATCAACATGTGCTTGAGTTGAGTAAAAAAAAAAAAGATTCTCCCCTCCTCCCTGTGTGTTCATGTTCAAGTTAAAAACACTTTTTCTTTCTTGAGTTCGTCCTTGTTGTCAGCAGGAATCGGCTCAAACCCTCCGGAGGGAATAAAATAACTGATAATGGATGATCGATTGGATCTGCAGTCGGATTACAACTTTTAATTTATTGTTCAGAAAATTGTCATTTTACATTTACGTTTAATAACCATAAACCATTTCACGGCATTTGCAAAGTGCACTTTTTGCAAGTGAATGCAGATTAAATTGAGAGGAAATATATATATATATATATATATATATTTATATAAATGAATCCTCTGTGGAATTACTTATTTCTGCTAATCGCATCATTTTGCAGCGTTTGAGCTGGACTTCCTCCAGAGCGGCAGGCGAGCCGCGGCCGTTGACCCGCGAGCGCTGCCACTGTGAACGGGCTCGCTCGCAATCCATCCAGTTTAATCCTGAATTACCTCAGTTGTCTTTAGTCATTAGCGTTTCGCTTGGAAACCGCGTGGCTCTCCATCTCATTAAGGTCTGAGTTGTTTCTCCTGTGGAAAATCGTAGAATCTGATCCCTCAGGGTTTAATCTCACTTTAATTTCACCCTTTGTATGTTGCACAGAGTTTGCTTCATAATAATAATAATTGTTGTTATTGTTGTTGTTGTTTGAACCCTGAAATGTCCCATCAGTAACTCCTGCTGTAGCATTTATGAGATAAAAATCTGAATTATGTACATTTGGTGGCGATGGTGATGATGATGATAATGACTGCAAACATCTTCTCAGTGTAATCGAGGTCATCTTCACAGCACACTCCAGCTGGACCATATTTTCTCACATCACGCTGCCACCTGTTTCCTCTAATCTCCCCCACATAATCCGGTGTAAACACTCATAACTTCCTACAGATCGTTCTTGGCTGCATTTCTTTTCACTTCACTGAGGAAAATCCAGGCAACAATAATGTCAATATTGGACACAGAGTGGCCAGCAGTGCAAACATCTGTGCACAGAACACCGGGATTATGCCGCACAAGCTGTTCACAGAAACCCAGTGAAGCATATTTCACAATTAAAGCATGTAAGAAGAGAACAATCACTGGATTGTATCCTGGTTTTAACAACATTTATTGGTAATTATCATGAGCCGAAGCAGGCTGAAGATTATATTTGGTTAAACCATGATTTTCTTTAACAAGACAGTCGTCCAGATCCATATTTCATGCTTTTTGCTACGTATTTGTCCAGCAACACCTGCAAATAACAGTAAATTCTCTATTATTATATTTAGGCTTTCCACACAGAAGAGGCCTTGCTCCTTTCAATATTTAATTCCAGAGGGTTTTTTTGTTATTTATGCACTATCGATTGTTGGAGGAGAGATTTCTTTAGTCATAATAAATCATGACTAACCTCTGAGAATTTGTTTCTTTGGTAATAGATAGACGTTATTTTATCCTTCAAGTGAATTTTCAGCTCCTTAAGAAAAGTCATTTTTAAGAATATTAAAAATACTGTGTAATCTTGAGCAATCTGAGGGAAGTGTCCTCTTTAGTCATAATAGCTGGCTTCCAGTTATTCAGTTAAAAATATATAATTCTAGTTTTTAAATAATTAGCTTTTGATGTAACAGCCAGCCTAAAAAGCTAAACTTGTTTTTTTTAAATATTTTTACAAATCATGTTTTTTGGTGTTGAGGATAATGCAAGTCCAGTGTTTTCTTTTGTTTGTTTGTTTCTTCTTCTTTTTTTTTTTTAGCTCTCTTTGTTCAATCTCCACAATCTCCTGAGGTAAATATTGGAAAGGTTGCCGGTCATGAAAGCAAAACAATGAGCTAAAGAACATCCTAAACCTCTCTGCAGCCGTCTTCCTGCAGCCTTCCTAACCTCTGCCAACGCTGGACATGTTGAAATATTAACGCGAGAATGGAGCAATTTAAGAAAGGCAACCAACATGATTTCTCCTCAAACCAGCAGAACAACAGAAAAAACTGCAACTTGGTTACCTTATACTTGGTCGCATATAAATAAAGTATCATGTATAGCCACCACATCATCCTCCAAACATCTTTAAACCTGCATGTCGGGGATCGTCATTCCTTGTTTTTTTTCCCTTTGGTTTAATGTAGAGGCCACTTGGGGGCAGTGTTGAGAAAACAAATTGTTTACATTTCAGAAAAGTTTTGCGTTTACACTGCAACATTTTAAAAACAATGTCTGTTTACAGAGAAACTCTTGTAGTTTTCATGTCGGGCCACGAGTGGGCGCTGTTGGTTGTTTTTGTAATGAAAACTATCCACATACACAGTCATGGGTGTTTGCCCTCATTCATTCATTCATGTCGCCATCACATGTCACTAACTGCACATGGAGTCTTTCTCTTCTCTCTGGACCTTCCTGCAGGATTTCTGTGTCCTGCCGCCATCAAGCCTCCGTCCTGTGGATTCACTGTAGACAAATATTAGACAAATATTAATATCGATATATACAGCGTCCCTTAAATTCCCAAGCGAGGGTCGATGCGCCCCTGAGGCACAGCCGTCGATCACGCCTGGAATTATCTGCCCTGATGTTGACAATACCTCATAAGAAACCCTGAATCAGACATTATGTCCGCCTGTGGAGAACAGCTGGTGCCGTATGTTCTGCGGGCCACATGTGGCCCTTCTGGGGTTGATGAGCGACTGTGACTGAAATGGAAGTTATTGGGCATTATCCGTGCGATGCGGCCAAATGAGTTTGTGTGCCGAACTTCAAAACTGCGAATCGTCATTATCAGACAATGAAATTCGTGTTGAGCGGAACAGCGAAGATCCTGCGGCTTTGCGCTTCACAGTACGTCTTGTTTTCCAAGAAAACTCCGCTGCACACCTGATCTACATCAACTCTCCAGGAAAACTGCAGAGTGCTTTCATTTTGATGGTTTCTGCTTTTTTTTTTTTTGCCAGCAATTTGACTTTATTGTAATATTTTAGGAAATTGGAAAGCGTACTGGGGGGGGTCCACCACCTTTGTTGGAGTCAAGCTGAGAGGAGGACGGGACCTATTGCGTTACCAAGACTTTGATATTTGCAAGAACTTGAAAATGTGCAGAAACTCACATTTGGCCTATGAAAAGTTTACAGCGTGTTTTTCTTGCTTCTAGTTTATATCAGCTAATTACCTTAAAGGGATTTCAAATTTTAAAAAAACGACTGAACTTCCACTAAGTCAATTAGTCTGCAACAAGCTGCGTTTTCTGCGTGTGGAACGATCCTCGGCTCGTCCGTCCTGAAAGCAGGCAAAACTGACGTAATGCTGATCTCCCTATTATCATCTGCTTTTATGCCTGATTGATTATGAGGCTTTGATAAAAGCATTAATTCTCCATCTTTGGCCACGGGGCATTGTAAAAGGGGGGGTGTGCAGCTTTTTACTGGATTGGAAGCGAACCTATCAATGCACCTTTTATGCACGACTTCGCTGCCTCTGCCTCCTCTTGTAAAACAGCCAACTGGGTACTTTTATTTAGACGTCCATTCTTGGCCCTTTTTCTGTCATATCTTTGCGATTATACTCATCCAAAGTCAGATTAATGCGACATTCACAGAGCTTTGTGCCCATTAACTGCTCCCCTTCAGTCCGTGCATGGACGGATAAAAGGTTGTTGTGGGTTTTTTTTTAATAGTGTCGCCATTAAGCCTCCAAACTTCTGCTTCACTTAAAGGTATTAAAGAAATCACACAGGAACCACAGAAAGGCCTCTTTTTTTATTAGTATATTTTGTTGTTTTCAATCTGCATCTTTAATAGGGATGGACCAGTATCACTTTTTAAAGGACGAGTACGAGTACTCGCCTTTAGCTACTTGCCAATACCAAGTACTGATATAAGTACTTATTGAATGTCATTATACTCTTTATGCAAGCAATACAGAAGGGCTATGCATTGTGAGTGTCGGTGTGCTTCTGATATTTACCTTTACACCTTTAGTGCATCGATCTGCTCTCAGTTCTGAGCTCGTATTTCCTCCACAGCAGAAACTTATTTCACCTGCCGCCTTGGAAAAGTCACTATAAAGCGTCTTTCCAAAGCATTAATCAGTCTAACGGTCTCATTGTCCTTCAAGACACAACAGTATCAGTCATTTGTTCATTCTTTAATGACAAAATCCTGTCATAACAGAAGGACTCATGGCTCTTATCTGTCCGAAACAGAGACGGAAGCAGTGTTGTGTTGTTACGCAGCCACAAAGGCCAGAGAGAAAGGAGATCGACTTAGAGGAATGAGGTCAACAAGTTGTCACAATCTACTGCTCGGCTCCCATTTCCTATCGGCGTCGGAAGCTTTATTTCTCTCACCTTAACCCGATAAAACACCTGGAGCCACATAAACACAAACCTCCCCTCATTGCTGAAGTAAATGCTTTTAGATGAGGCCATCATTTTACAGACCTTTGACCGATGAAATGCCTTGTAATCTGCAGGGAGTAAAGTAACATCCAGCCCTGAAGGTAGAAACACACAAATGAGTTCCAAGTCTAAATGGGTTGAAGACCCCCCCCCCCGGGCGTCCAGACGATTTAAATTGTATTGGATGAGCAGATGTCTTCGGTTTGTTGGTTTTTTTTCGTCTTCATAACGAGTCGCTCCCAGAAGATCTCTGTCCGCCATCAACCTTGGAAGAAGTCTTTGTTCTCTCTGTCACTGTCCATTTTCACTTCCACATGCAGGTTGACATATAAACAGATGGCTAAGATGATCAGCGATGTATAAAACCCATCATGAGGAAGTTCTATCTCCTTCAAACCATATTAACGTTTCAGATCAACGATCAATGGCGTGAGAAGGAAACTTGATTGGGGAAAATGAATAAATAATATTTTTTTTAAACCATGTTTCCCAAGGCCATGCAGGCGTTTTCTCTTGTTTCCTTCCATGTGTGTGACAACCAATAATGTGACTTCCAATTATATCACTATTTGGACATTTAAAATGTAAAAAAAGGTCAATAATGTATTATTGTCAGAAAGATTTCTAGCAAAAACCTCAAGAAGAAACAAAGTTCAGAGAAATCAGGCTGAGAGCGATCATTTAATAATTTAAAACATCATTTAATTAATTCAAGACACAACTTACTTGCCTTGTCGGCAAGGCAACGTCTCGCAAACACGGCTCTCGTGTTCTGAGTCGCCCAGCGGTTTTCCTGTGCAGACGCTTTTTCAGTGAGTCAGAATGCACCATTTAATCCCTGAACAGACACGCGACCGTTGTAAATGGAACCTCTGTTTAGGCACAGATAAGACAGTGGTAAATATCCCTAATACTCCTCTTACGTCCTCTCTGGTTCTAAGAGTTCTTAGATTGTGGTGAAAACGTCTTTGCCCCAAAGTGCAGGAGAAAAACACATTATCTGTAACGAGTAACAATATCACAGACATTTTCCTAGCAAATAATTTAAACCATTTTAAATGTGATAAAGCCGATGGTGTCATTATTTTGTCCATTTAAATGTATTTAACTTTCACTCATGTAATCATTCTGGCCATAGGGTAAAAGCCTTTTTTTGTTTTTCTTGTCAGAAATAAGTGCAGTGGATGGTCATTAGATCCATTCATTGACGACACAATCTCTGCAAAACTCCCAATTATGGTTTTTAAAATCTTTGACATTATCGACCATTATTAAATTTTTGGCTGCCACACAAGTGTAACAAGTTGAATTCACGTATTTCCTCCCAACGACACAGGTCAGAATGTAGGACGGGCTTCTTTTCCTGGAAAAATCCAGTTCTGCATAAAGCCTCAGAAACCGGAGCGACTTGTTGTTTGAGATTCTCAGACTGAGTCGCTGGTTCAGGAGACGTAACGTCCAGTGACTCAGAGATCACAAACTCATTTTAACATTTAACTTCATCTGGAATGAAGGAAACACATTTTTCTTTTCGTGAAATTACCTTACATACCGGTACAATAACTGACTTTGCATTCATGAAGTATCTTGGCTACATTTACTTGGAAATAATTTGACATTTTTGGAGATTTTTCCTGCTTCAGTAATTTTAAGAAGCTTTGCTATTTAAGCCACTTTATTATTTATCTATTTATGTATTTATTTATAGCTGCTGGTTGTTTTCTAAATATTACAACAGTCTTTGCTCTACTCATATTTCTTACTTGATAATTTGTTGCTTTTTTTCCCATTTATTTCTTTATCCTTATTTTTTCCCTTTAACACCTTTAACATCATTTTAAGTGTTTTAAACTCCTGCATTATTATTATTATTATTATTATTATTATTATTATTATTACATTGCATAGCTTTAACTGTTTTATAATAATAATAATAATAATTATTATTATTATTACATTGCATAGCTTTAACTGTTTTCTTATTATTATTATTATTATTTGCAATTCCAGTTATTGGGACTGATTTCACGGTTTTACCTTATTTAGATGTTTTTAGACCATTTTAAAAATAAACTATGGCGTGCAAACCAGATGTAAACAAAATGTCCTCCCTCAAATAGTTTTCTGAAGTTTGATGGAGCCACTGCAGTCGATAGGACGCCCCCCTGTGGCTCCTCAATATAAGCGAGGAAACTCCAGTGAGCCGCTGCAGTGGTTCCTGCTCGTACTGGAGTGTGAGCATGCTGCTCGTCTTCCATCTGTTTCCTGACCGCCTGATTGACGTCTCGAGCGCCGACAGGAAATGAAAGACCAGCTTCCTGCGAGTTTGGCGCTCTGCTGGCCCTCCGTCTCCTCAGCTTCGCCTCTTCCTCATCGAAGCTCATCCGTCACCATCATTGCTAATGATGCTGATAATCACATTGATTTAGTGCTTGATCAATTTAAATTAAAATTTAATTTGAAAAAAATTGATATTGTATTTGTCTTCTTCCTATGGCCTTCATCCTGAGCTCAGTTACTGCTACTCTGCTTTATTTATATTTAAAGTTCAACCCTTATTTTAACGCTGGATTCACGGGGGAAAGTAGGAAATTCAGAGCCGTCGGTTGTTTGGGTTTATTTCCTCGCTCTCGATAAATTCAAGTCTAATGTGATTGAGGCTCGGTGAAGAAAAAGCCAAGTGAAAGTTAATCTGCTGTTCCTCGGGGGTGTACTGTATGTGTTCCATGCTCTGAATGCCACCCCCCACCCCTCCCCCCCTCCCCCACACACTTACAGGTGTCTCATTCTGCATACCTAAAATGCTTTTTCACAAGGCGCTCGTCAAAATGCACCGCCCGTCTATGCAAATGTGTTTCCCCCTCCATGTCTCGTCTGTACGTTTGGAGAAAAAAAACAAAAAAACGTTCATATTTGTTTATCTCTCTTTCAGCGGAGGGAGCTGACCTTTCTGGATCCACCCAAGTGACCCGACGGCAGCGGTGTGGAGAGATCCCTGGCAGACACCCGGCTGTCAGACACACGGTAACGTCTGAGCTTCAGAGAGCGACTGTGACCTGCGCCGCCGTGTGACAGTGACGGAGGCGGAATGCTAACCTGCTCTCTGGCCTCATTTCTCACTCCCTGTCCAAGGTCCTTGAGTTTGTTCTTAAACACTCCAGGAATCTCTCCACTGTCAGGAAAGACTGAGCTGTACCGTATTTTCTGCCCTATAAGGCGCACCGGACTATAAGGCGCACGTACATTAATTGACATAATTTACAACTTTGTTCATATATAAGGCACACCGCCCTATAAGGCACATGGGATAGATCAGTGGTTAGCAACCTTGACAGCTCAAAGCCATTAGGTTACATTTTCCATTGATTCTAACACCCAGAGAGGTGCACATGCCTTATTTTGATAGTCCTACCTGCAGCCTATGCCAGGAGGACACTACACACAAAACCTTCTTCACTGCTGGTTGACAACTTACAACTACCAGTAATAATAATGATAATAAACTAAACTACGTGAAGTAAGCAACAAAAACACAACACAACACAATTATTACCGACACCACAAACCAAATATAACCCCCAATAATTGCATTTAAAACACCACAAACAGCTGCAATGAATTATGGGAGTTTCTATCGGCTGCACTGAGGAGCTCAGGATGTCCCATCATGCCTTGCAGCGACAAATTTTGTGTTGTTGGAGGTTATTGTGGGTTTTTGTTGGGCTTGTGTGTGTGTTGATTGTGTTTGTGCTGTGTTTTTGTTCCCCAGTTTAGGGAGTAATTATTTCATCTAGTTTATTTTGGTTTGTTAGAATGTTGGTGTGCAACCATGAGTGAGGAATGTGTTGTGTGGAGTGTCGTCCGCTCTGAAACTCCAGTAGCGAAGTTAGAGTTGTCAAAATAAAAGCTTCTGGGTGTTCAGCTGGCAAATAGCAGTCTCAAGTAGCACAATTCTTCCATATATAAGGTGCACCGGGTGATAAGGCGCACTGGCAGCTTTGGAGAAAATTTTAGGTATTTAGGTGTGCCTTATAGGGCGGAAAATACGGTACTTTGAAAGTACAAAATAAAACATTTTAAAAAAATGGAAAGTTCCCTTTGATCACCAGGACAAAATACATAGAATGTTTTTTTATTTATCCCCCGCCGTGGCTGATAGGCCCCGAAGGGGGACCTTGAAACAGTCTCCGTACGTACGTCCGTACGTCCGTCCGTTCGAACGTTTCTACCTATATCTCGGCAACCCCTGGGCCCACAGTCACCAAACTTCACATGTGGATACATCTCAGAGGGGGAAGGGATACTATGGTGACCATGACCTAATTTGCATATCAGGTCACAGGGTCACTAAGTGCATAAAAATACCTTTTGGGCTCTGGAGACGTATTTTGACATAGCTTATGAAGAAGACCTTTCAGATTCTACATAATGATCTACTAGGACCCATGGAACACCCTCTAGTGTACCAAGTGTGCTGCCTTAGAGCTGGCTTTGTGAGAAAATATAAAGCCCTCCGGCGGGGGATTAGCCCAGCAACGGCCTTCTTGAATTATTATTATTGCCGAGTAACTATATTTTCACATAACTGGGTGTATTTTCGTCTTGATCACGCAGCAGCAGATCAGAGACGAGTGACCTTTACCTCGACTCACACGCCATATGGCTTCACATGTATTCTAAGACTTCATGGTATTTCCTGCACTGACTGACCTTTAGTCACATCAAGATTCACACGTCAACGTGAAATGAGTGCGTTGGCCTTCGTGGGCAGTGATTGTGTCCGCGCCCCCACTGTTGTGCATTTGAACTGATTCTGGTCTTTATATCAGTGGAACAGCTGTGATCAAAGAATCTTTGTCTTTGTCAAGATCAGTGCAACTTTTTCACCTCTTGATGTTTTCTCCATTATTAATCAGTAAATCAACCAAACTGAATGTGTTGTAAAGGGCATGAAATAACATTATCCTATAGTCGGTAATGATAAAATGTGAATTACTAGCGACAAACAATGTGCTTTTTTTTTTAAAAACGTCATGTGAACGTCTTACCGTGCAGCATTTTCCTTTCGGAAAAGTTTCACGTTAAAACGTGAAAAGGGCGTCCGTTTACATGGAAGTGCTGTGACGATATCTAACTTTCTAAAATCCGAAGCTGGATAAAGCCGGAAAAAGCTCCAAACCTGATTCCAAGACTATGTATAGATTATAAGATCAAGCTTTTTTCCACATTTCCACGATACACGATGTCAATCCTCCTTTAAAGGCTGTTGGAGGATTTTTATTTAAACTTTAGCCCGTCTTGTGTTTGTTTTTTTTATTGTTTTGTAAATATCAGGAGGAGATTGGTAACAAGCTAAATCCAGCCTTCCTTCAAACTTCCCTGTCAATCTCCGCAATGCATTATGGGTACTGAGGATCTGCGCTTGCTGTGTGCCGCCACACACTCCAGCTCGCTGCTTATGAGTGTGTCTGTCGTATTTTCATCATGTTCAACATGTTGCATCACTGCACTGTGAGCCCTGAAACTCTTTAGCATGTAGCATGTAGCTCCTGGATCCAGTGAGCAGTTTAATAAGATGAATGAGCAACATCAAGCTTTACTCTGGTCGTGATTAAGTCGCTGGTCTTTCTCCTCCTCTTGATTTTGGCAGAACGTAATTAACGCTCGATCTTAGATTTGTCATTAATATTAAAGAATCCCCAGAAATAAGCTAAATCCCATTCCTCCATATTTGCATTTCTTTTTTTTTTTTTTTGAAGGAGATACATGCTTTAATAATTATCTAAGAAAAAAAAAACAAAATCAAACCCAAGGAAAAAAAACCTGAATTAATATTGCATCTACTCTGGCAGCTGGCAGACGCCTCTTCTTGAATTCCAAATCTCTAAACTGATTTGGACGATGAGTTATTTTACCTTCATAAAATCACAGCGTGGAAAATTGTCTCTTCTTTTTTTGTGTTTTTTTTTTTTTTTTGCTCAATTTTCAGGGCCCATATTCAAATAATCATTTGGCTGTCATGAAAACAACAAAGAAATTTTCCTTTCCATCACCTGCGGTTGAACTGACTGTTCAAGGACAATTTGTGAAGCATGTGGGAAATGTGAGTCGCTCAAGATGTTTGTGCGCGCAGCAGATAAGCCGACAGTTTGCGAGAGTGCGACAACAGCTAAAGGGAAATTCCTCACGTCGCCTCAAATCACACGTTTGTATCGTCGATTCCCCAAATGGAGACGTGAATATTTCCTGAGCACACCAGGTACTGCACCGTGTCTCAATGTTTTGCCGGAGCGGAGCTCAAGCTGTTCCCTCCTTTTACCCAAAATCGTCCCGATGGATTTGTGAAGCCGTTTTTTTTTTTTTTGGCAAACAGAGGCTGAAACAGCAGCTGCACATCAGCCTCCACATGCCCCCTCTTCATCCCGTCCCGCCAGGCCAGCAAGCAACAACCGGGATGTTCCAGAAGCATGACTGCGCCGCCGCCACGGTTTCCGTTGTTTATTGCTCATTAGGCTGAATCGGGCTCAATGTTGAAGAGAAAAGAACAAGTTGAAGAAAATCCTTCTGGAGTCGACCCAGAACCCGTCCTCACCAGGAACCCGGTTCACCTAAACCAGATGTTTTGGGCCCGTCGTCCTCATGAGGCGGTTTTAGAAGCGTGGAAACAGGTTTTTCTTTAACACGGGTGCCAGAGTGAGGAAATTGTAAAAGCCCGGCTCGGAGCTGCAGAAGCCACTGATGCTAGCAGCAGGAGGAGCAGGGCCATAGACCTATAGAAGTAGAGTTATATACAGGTTTATGAGCAGGAATCTACTTCTAAATGTCTATATGCTCTGTCTAATGCGTTTTTAGTGTATTGGTGAGTCACAGCGCCCCTAAAGGCCTGGCATGTGTACTACATGCCCTGATGCCTCGTGTTGAGTCGAGTTCATAGTGACGTGTGGACGGAATCTTTTTTGGAGAAGGCTGTGGAGAAAAAATAATCGTTTTTTTTCATCATGTGGATGTGGCCTCAGAGACTGTTTTTAACATCCTTATGCAACATCAGTGCATCAATTCCATGGATGGAAATGTGGATCATCTTCGCTGTTTGTGTAAAAAATAACTAAAAACAAAGAAATGAAAATCTCTCAGCAATTGTGCTCATTCTTCTCATTTTCCAAACAGGATAACACATTTTTAGGTAACATCCCTCAAAACAGTATTAGAGCTTCAAGTCGCTGGTAGGAGTGGGACTTTTTTTCCCCCCCCATGACAGCGACTGACTGGTAATTGAGGGCAGTGTTGCACAGAGAAGTGCTGTCAGCTCCCATGGTGCACTTCAGACTGCAGCATGTCACCGTCTCCCACAGGTCTGAGACGCAGGAACACAAGGTAAGAATTCCTGGCACTTCCTGGTACATGTGGATCCCTGAGATGCATAGAAAGTCGCTCGGCAACGGTCTAAAAGAGTAAAGTGGAATTATGACGGGATGCGAAGTATCAAGCGGGATGTTTTGCCGTCATCTGATGGAGGTTCTTCATAATGATAAACTTGTATTTTACCAGAGAGATGGACACTAACCATGATGATTTCAACCGTCTTTTATCCCCACTTCATTCAGAAAAAGGGTTTTCAGATGCTGCAGCCAAATAAATGGCAGGAGACACTGTGTTGGCATCCCGGGCCAGCAGTTGGAGCTGTCGCTTGTTTTTGTAATCAAACCTCACACACGTTTACCCGGGGGGGGGGGGGGGGTCACTGCTCTCCCTGGGAACTTTTACACCCTGCTTGCCAGGAGATGCGTTTGACTTAAATGGAAGGATACCCGGCCTCCAACATATGGCCAATGGGTTAGAGAAATGTTATTGAGAAATTGATGTAAAAGTTCTGTGTTTATATTGTTTTGTTATATTTGATAATAAAAAGATGTTAAAAAAAAACAAACAAACTCACACACGTGATCTAAACGTTTCCTAGTGAAAACCTCAAGCAGCAGAATGCGCAGGAATCAGACTGAGAGCGATTTAAAAAGACGTTTAAGACGATTTTATTACTTTATTCCTGCAATAATAGACACAGTACAGCCTTTGTGTGATTGTTCGGGGGTTTGTCTCACTATGAAGGCGGACAGCGCCCCCTAAAGGCTCAATTGTTTGGAGAAATATCCATTCCAACACTCTTTAAAGTGTTTTTTTGTTTTGTTTTGTTTTTTTAAATCTCCATTTCTTCAATGGTTTGGTCCGATTGTAGATCAGTGGAAGTGCAGCGCTGCAAATGGAACTGATGAAGTCACCTGAAAAACATTTATACACACATGAAAACATGCGCACACACATATAAGTGTGTGTGTGTGTGTGTGCATGTGTTTCCTGCAGATGGTTCCACTTCCTTCCACAGACGTGCAAATTAGTCCAATCTTCAAAAAGTAGCTGCTTCGTAAAGACGTGTTAAATCCACACAACACGCTTCCACTGATCCATAATGTTATGAATCAAATTATAAATGCATGTTAACACACACACACACACACACACGCACACACACACACAGAACATTTCACATCGAGCTGTGAGAGCGAGCCGCTGCTCCACTGTGCCGTTCAGACTTGATTTCTACCAAACTTAACTTTTCGCTCACGTTCACCTTCATCATGCTACCGAGACCCCCCGCCGAGCCGCCGGCTCGCGCTGCCCTCCTGCTGTGACGACGGTACATGATAAGACTGCCAAAACGCGCGGCAGCAGCAGGCAGTCCCGTGTTGCCTGGCGGTGCGAATCGCAACAAGGCGGCTTCACGTCAGAGCTGCAGAGAGGAAACGTCACGTTTTACAAAATGCGGGGGATGAAAAACCGTCGACGGCAGAACATCCCGGAATTAGTAAATACTAGTCTTAGAAATGGCTCACTTGAAGAGGCTTTCATTCTATTTTATGAAGTTAAATCTGCGTTAGCTCGTTTCCGTGGCTGCTGACACGCCGAGCAAATGTCGGAGACCCTGTGAAAACTTGGAGCTTCGACTTTGAGATCCGTTCCATCATCAGGAGGAGCAGGTGATCTGAAAGAGCTCGTCTTTTTTCTTTTTTCTGTTGTTTCAAGCCGTCGGATTTCAGAATAGCCCCCCCCCCCCCCCCCCCCCCCCCCCACCCGCCGTGTGGCTGCTGGATCCAAAGTTACAGTGTGAAGTATTTTAGTTCCCTCCCACACAGATATGGCTCCAGTCGAATGTAAGTCACTTCCAAAAAAGATTCCCACACCACCGCAGAGATGAGCTCACGTATGAGACACTACATAGAAGATCAAGTTAAAAAAAAAACAAATTTTCATGTTTGTTTGTTTTTTTGTTCCACATGAACTGAAATGAATTAAAATGTCCCTTACCAAAAAGAAGTATACTTCAAGTGTGTAATATCAAGTGTACTTAAGTATACATAGTATACTCTACCAAGTATACTTATATTTGCTCTAGAAGTTTACTTACAAGTATACTCCTTGGGACTAAATTGGCCCACTTATAAACTACAAGTATACTTTAAAGTATACCAAAAGTATACTTAAAGTAATCTTTTAAGTTTACTTGTAGTGTACTTCTGATATGATTGAGTATACTTTTATCTTTGAAAGTATACTTTTCAGTATACTTAAAGTAATCTTTTAAGTTTACTTGTAGTATACTTCTCTCTTTGAAAGTATACTTTACAGTATACTTAAAGTAATAATACAAGTTTACTTGTAGTGTACTTCTGATATAATTGAGTATACTTTTCTCTTTGAAAGTATACTTTACAGTATACTTAAAGTAATAATACAAGTTTACTTGTAGTGTACTTCTGATATAATTGAGTATACTTTTCTCTTTGAAAGTATACTTTACACTATACTTAAAGTAATAATACAAGTTTACTTGTAGTGTACTTCTGATATGATTGAGTATACTTTTATCTTTGAAAGTATACTTTTCAGTATACTTAAATTAATCTTTTAAGTTTACTTGTAGTATACTTCTCTCTTTGAAAGTATACTTTACAGTATACTTAAAGTAATAATACAAGTTTACTTGTAGTGTACTTCTGATATGATTGAGTATACTTTTCTCTTTGAAAGTATACTTTACACTATACTTAAAGTAATAATACAAGTTTACTTGTAGTGTACTTCTGATATGATTGAGTATACTTTTCTCTTTGAAAGTATACTTTACAGTATACTTAAAGTAATAATACAAGTTTACTTGTAGTGTACTTCTGATATAATTGAGTATACTTTTCTCTTTGAAAGTATACTTTACAGTATACTTAAAGTAATAATACAAGTTTACTTGTAGTGTACTTCTGATATAATTGAGTATACTTTTCTCTTTGAAAGTATACTTTACAGTATACTTAAAGTAATAATACAAGTTTACTTGTAGTGTACTTCTGATATAATTGAGTATACTTTTCTCTTTGAAAGTATACTTTACAGTATACTTAAAGTAATAATACAAGTTTACTTGTAGTGTACTTCTGATATAATTGAGTATACTTTTCTCTTTGAAAGTATACTTTACAGTATACTTAAAGTAATAATACAAGTTTACTTGTAGTGTACTTCTGATATAATTGAGTATACTTTTCTCTTTGAAAGTATACTTTACGGTATACTTAAAGTAATAACACAAGTTTACTTGTAGTGTACTTCTGATATAATTGAGTATACTTTTCTCTTTGAAAGTATACTTTACGGTATACTTAAAGTAATAACACAAGTTTACTTGTAGTGTACTTCTGATATAATTGAGTATACTTTTCTCTTTGAAAGTATACTTTACGGTATACTTAAAGTAATAACACAAGTTTACTTGTAGTGTACTTCTGATATAATTGAGTATACTTTTCTCTTTGAAAGTATACTTTACGGTATACTTAAAGTAATAATACAAGTTTACTTGTAGTGTACTTCTGATATAATTGAGTATACTTTTCTCTTTGAAAGTATACTTTACAGTATACTTAAAGTAATAATACAAGTTTACTTGTAGTGTACTTCTGATATAATTGAGTATACTTTTCTCTTTGAAAGTATACTTTACAGTATACTTAAAGTAATAATACAAGTTTACTTGTAGTGTACTTCTGATATAATTGAGTATACTTTTCTCTTTGAAAGTATACTTTACAGTATACTTAAAGTAATAATACAAGTTTACTTGTAGTGTACTTCTGATATAATTGAGTATACTTTTCTCTTTGAAAGTATACTTTACAGTATACTTAAAGTAATAATACAAGTTTACTTGTAGTGTACTTCTGATATAATTGAGTATACTTTTCTCTTTGAAAGTATACTTTACAGTATACTTAAAGTAATAATACAAGTTTACTTGTAGTGTACTTCTGATATAATTGAGTATACTTTTCTCTTTGAAAGTATACTTTACAGTATACTTAAAGTAATAATACAAGTTTACTTGTAGTGTACTTCTGATATAATTGAGTATACTTTTCTCTTTGAAAGTATACTTTACAGTATACTTAAAGTAATAATACAAGTTTACTTGTAGTGTACTTCTGATATAATTGAGTATACTTTTCTCTTTGAAAGTATACTTTACAGTATACTTAAAGTAATAATACAAGTTTACTTGTAGTGTACTTCTGATATAATTGAGTATACTTTTCTCTTTGAAAGTATACTTTACAGTATACTTAAAGTAATAATACAAGTTTACTTGTAGTGTACTTCTGATATAATTGAGTATACTTTTCTCTTTGAAAGTATACTTTACAGTATACTTAAAGTAATAATACAAGTTTACTTGTAGTGTACTTCTGATATAATTGAGTATACTTTTCTCTTTGAAAGTATACTTTACAGTATACTTAAAGTAATAATACAAGTTTACTTGTAGTGTACTTCTGATATAATTGAGTATACTTTTCTCTTTGAAAGTATACTTTACAGTATACTTAAAGTAATAATACAAGTTTACTTGTAGTGTACTTCTGATATAATTGAGTATACTTTTCTCTTTGAAAGTATACTTTACGGTATACTTAAAGTAATAACACAAGTTTACTTGTAGTGTACTTCTGATATAATTGAGTATACTTTTCTCTTTGAAAGTATACTTTACGGTATACTTAAAGTAATAACACAAGTTTACTTGTAGTGTACTTCTGATATAATTGAGTATACTTTTCTCTTTGAAAGTATACTTTACGGTATACTTAAAGTAATAATACAAGTTTACTTGTAGTGTACTTCTGATATAATTGAGTATACTTTTCTCTTTGAAAGTATACTTTACGGTATACTTAAAGTAATAATACAAGTTTACTTGTAGTGTACTTCTGATATAATTGAGTATACTTTTCTCTTTGAAAGTATACTTTACAGTATACTTAAAGTAATAATACAAGTTTACTTGTAGTGTACTTCTGATATAATTGAGTATACTTTTCTCTTTGAAAGTATACTTTACAGTATACTTAAAGTAATAATACAAGTTTACTTGTAGTGTACTTCTGATATAATTGAGTATACTTTTCTCTTTGAAAGTATACTTTACAGTATACTTAAAGTAATAATACAAGTTTACTTGTAGTGTACTTCTGATATAATTGAGTATACTTTTCTCTTTGAAAGTATACTTTACAGTATACTTAAAGTAATAATACAAGTTTACTTGTAGTGTACTTCTGATATAATTGAGTATACTTTTCTCTTTGAAAGTATACTTTACAGTATACTTAAAGTAATAATACAAGTTTACTTGTAGTGTACTTCTGATATAATTGAGTATACTTTTCTCTTTGAAAGTATACTTTACAGTATACTTAAAGTAATAATACAAGTTTACTTGTAGTGTACTTCTGATATAATTGAGTATACTTTTCTCTTTGAAAGTATACTTTACAGTATACTTAAAGTAATAATACAAGTTTACTTGTAGTGTACTTCTGATATAATTGAGTATACTTTTCTCTTTGAAAGTATACTTTACAGTATACTTAAAGTAATAATACAAGTTTACTTGTAGTGTACTTCTGATATAATTGAGTATACTTTTCTCTTTGAAAGTATACTTTACAGTATACTTAAAGTAATAATACAAGTTTACTTGTAGTGTACTTCTGATATAATTGAGTATACTTTTCTCTTTGAAAGTATACTTTACAGTATACTTAAAGTAATAATGCAAGTTTACTTGTAGTATACTTCTCTCTTTGAAAGTATACTTTACAGTATACTTAAAGTAATAATACAAGTTTACTTGTAGTGTACTTCTGATATAATTGAGTATACTTTTCTCTTTGAAAGTATACTTTACAGTATTCAGACCAGACAGAAACCACGTGGTTTCTGTCTGGTCGGAATCCACGTCCTTGTGTATCCTGATGAACCGAAATCCATAAATTCTCGCCAAGTTTGGGGATTTCTTGCTGATTTTGAGGCTCCGTTCACACGACCAGGTTTTATAGTGGAAATGGGAAACTTTTGCTACATGACAACTTTGCTTGGAGCCACAAAAAAAGCCAGTTTTAGAAAACGGCTCGCAAATAGGAGCTTTTTGAAAAATGCTCCAATGCCTTCTTTCTGGAAATGGGGGGGTGGAATGAAACTTTTTGAAAATGCTTGGACTCCGCCACCATGGAAACAGAAGAAAATACTACTTTTTAGAGACTCAAAGCGTTGCTGTTTGAACGCAAACCTTTTCGGAAGCATTTGTCGGGTTGGCCTCGCCATCGTGTCACCCTGGTGTCCCCTGCGTTTCCTCGTGTTCCCCGGACTTCAATAAACCTGGTTTTTATGGAACTCTGAGTCTGCGCTCGGGTCGATCCGCACACCACCTCCCGTCCCTGACATGTTTCTCGTTTCTTACATGTTTCGTATTCTACCGAATATGGCCATGTGCCCTGTAAAGGGTTAATATTTGGTACTGCTGATCTTTTTTTCAAGGTTGCAGTCGGTCAGACCCTCTCAACTGTCAGAATTTTCCACACAAGCCAGTAACATTATTAATGCTTTCCATTATAGACACAGTAAAACACATGTGACCTGAACTTCTAGTGATAAATTAACCAATGTGATATGTAATAAAAAAAATGAAAAAAAGCTGGTTACAAATCAGTCTGCTGTCATTAAGTCTTCCTGCCCTTTTGATTAATGACAAGACCCCGTGTTAATTAAAGACCAAAAGATTCCAGCATAATTCTCTCTGGACGTCTAAATGTTATCAAAGCTCATCCGATAAAGAAATATTGATATTTGTTATTCCAACCGCTTTTTTTGGCTTCCAGGTTAAACTCATTTCCAGGAATAGAAAATGTGACATGGCCTCGGCTCCGATAGCAGTCACTTAATTTCATTTGAATTAATTTGGCTCAGCTGGGAGTGTAAATTAACCTGCCAATACCCTCCAAAAGAAATCTGTACATTCGTTATCACGGACCGGCCGCCTTTTAATTGATTCCGGCACCCTGCCAAACCATCGTGTCTGAAACTGTTGTTTAATTAAAAATGAAAGAAGCAAGTTTGTGCAATGAATTGAAGAATCCCTCGTTAGTCCAGAAACCTTCCCAATAACGAAAAAGCTATGCGTTTGCTTGTTCATGCTAATTGTGTTAAATCATGTAAACTCTCTCTTCAACACAGGATGTGATTCTGTCGCTTAAAGAAATTTGTCTTGCAACTACTGTTGAAATCATGACTTGATTGGGATAAACAAAGACAGCAAACAAACACCTAATGCAGATCTGCTTACGAATGTGTTTCTGGACCTCCTGGTTCAAACCCATTATGTGACTCAGTTGTTGTTTAAACAACGTTCTAAGCGGAGCCGCACTGCCAGGACACACTTGTAAAAGAGATTGTTAATCTCAACGTGGTTTTCCTGACTAAATATAAAGGCTAATACAAAGAAAATAAATAAATTGTTTTTGTGTCTATTTCCACAAAAAAATGGCAGAAATGCTGACAACAATGTAGTAAATTAAATAAATTTCAATAAACTTGCAGAAACCATTATATGCATTACTTTCTTTCATGTTTCTCGTAAGTCCACCGTCATAATTGTCGTGGTTTTCTGTCTCGTCTGTTTCCTGTTTTATTTTGAAGTCTCACAGTGTCTCTGGTTTCTGTGTGTGTGTGTGTGTGTGTGTGTGTGTGTGTGTGTGTGTGTGTGTGTGTGTGTGTGTGTGTGTGTGTGTGTGTGTGTGTGTGTGTGTGTGTGTGTGTGTGTGTGTGTGTGTGTGTGTGTGTGTGTGTGTGTGTGTGTGTGTGTGTGTGTGTGTGTGTGTGTGTGTGTGTGTGTGTGTGTGTGTGTGTGTGTGTGTGTGTGAGCATAGATATAAAACCTAGATGCCGCACGGCCAGTCAGCGGCTGTTGACACCATAGATGTAAATGACTAATACTGATCTCTGTCAAGAGAAATCTGCAGTCCTTTCTATATATTTGGCAGCTGCTGTTGTTACACTTATGGTTTTGCACACGGTACAACAATAAGGAAAATATTTTCTGAGAGAATAACTCAATCCTTTCGTTCAGTTATTAGTTATTTTTCTTAGAATTCCTATTTAAAGAGATTTTAAATAGAAAAAGGTTGCCACAGATTCCTCTTGCTTAGTTTCAGACCCACTGGTTTTTTTTTTTTATACACACACAATATTCACATTATTGTTTTTTGGTTGTTTTCTTCTCTCTCCAATTTGACTTTTAGACTTTTAGCTCGCTTTTTCTGTGTGACCACTGTCTATAATAACCTCAGCTCATCTATTTCTCACTTGAACTTCACGATCTCTGCATGTCGATCTGGTTGTCAACATTTCATTTTATATTCTGTTGTTTACGCTGTGCTCCTTAATTTCGGGCCCGTTTCCGTGCATGTGCAGAGAGAGATCTTTCCGAAGTGACGAGAGCGAACTCTCATAGCTGATTGTTTATTAAGGTTCCGTGGTCGTGCTGCTCTCCAGGGTGACGGCCTCCCATCCATCTGCATTATCTCTGCAGTAACGTCGTGCTTCTTCACTGCCGCCATGCAAAACGCCGCTCGCTCCACCAGGCATTAACTTCCTGACTGATGTGTGGAACTAGAGCGGGGAAGGATTTCGACCTGTCACGCAGGGTGCAGAGCCATCCCGCCACACACACACACACACACACACAACAACAATAATATCAAAATGTACAAGTTGTTGTTGGCTGTCCGGGACGAGCGAAGGCACATATCCATCAAAGTCGGCGTGTTTATTGATTGAGTGCGGGCTTCGCTCAGGGGATGATGAGTGACGGGGTCGAGGGAGCTGCAAGGTGTATTTTATTCACAAGGACAGTTAAAAATGTGCAAGTTTTCATACAGCTTAGAAAAGTAGGAAAGTGCAGAAAGGAACAATTATAAAATATAGGTAATCATACAAAGGCATTAAATACACAGAAGGACAAGTCCGGCCCGATTGACTTGTTGCCCCACCGTATTGTTACAATCATGTCAGAAACACTTCTTTGACTTTACGTAAACAAGGATTAAAGAAAGATATACCGACTTTTCCATTCTGTCTGGGGGTGGGAAGCTAGATGATGAAAGAAGCATCTTCTCACGACTCGGTTCTTGCTGCTCGCGCCCCGTTTGCACGACGTTATCAAGTGAAAACGCAAAAGTTTTGCTGTGTCAGTTTACATGACAACGGTGTTCGGAGCCACTGAAATGGCAGAAATGCTCTGTCTCCATGGAAACCGTGGGAAAACGCAACCTTCTGTACATGGCAGTGGTGTTGCCATTGCGCCGTAGGAAGTAGTTCTTCTGCACATGCTCAGTAGATAAACAATAACAATGTTTGTATGAGTGTTTGTGTGTACTTGCTATTCTTACTGTTTATAGTGTATTGTTCTCTGGGCTTGTGTGTGTTGTTTCATTACATAAACAAACAGCACTCACTCGTGGCCACACATGAAAATGACATTTTCAAAATGTTGCCATGTAAACGTGAAAAAAATGGTGTTTTCATTTGAAACGTTGTGAAAACGGCACCTAAATATTGCTAAGACAACTGACAGACTGAAGACCCAAACCTCAGTGTACAAGTAACAAAACAGCACGCAGCCTCCCTCCACCTAGGAAACAAAAAAAAAAAAAAATCAAAAACCAAAAAAAAAAAGAGTCTTTGGCTTGGCGGTTCAATTCTCCGACTCTGGCTGTGGACCGCCTGTCGTTGAATATCTGATAGCGCGGCTCAAATTTAACTTCTTATTGCCTCGCTTCTGCTGAGACAGCAGGCGGTTGTTGATATGGATCCTTTTATTGTTCACCATGGCTTCTGAATTTTGCTGCAATGGGCGAGATGTGTCATCTGTTATTTAGATTACAGTGCTTTTTTTTCCCCCTCTCTCCCTGCGTTGAATGTTTTGGATCAGCAGGAGCTGCAATCTGCTTTGTTCACTTTAGCAAATGTGCTTCTATGCTAATGTCTTTATTTATTTTTTCTGCTTGTCTTGAGCTAAATCTCCCGGCTTCCATTCACACAAAGCAAGCGATGTGTTTTGTGACACCCTTCATTTACTTGCAAAGCACATTTTCCATTGGGGAGGAAAGAGACTTCACTTTGGCAACACATATAAAAGTGGATGACGTTTTGGATTTGGCCGTCGTCGGCACAATAAATCTAATCCATGGAGCAAATAATCAGGCATAAGTCTCGTTTGTGGCGACTGACACCTGATCTACACACACACCCTTTTGTAATTACAATCATAAAGACGCTCTTATTGACAAGAATCCACCAAGCTGTCTAACAAAATCTAGAAACCACGATAGATAGGTTTGTCCTCGGCGAGCGTTCAGAGTCCTTCCTTTGTCGGTTTCATGGGCGTCCTGGTATCTTGCTCATTTGGATGTCATCCCCGTGGTGTCCTGGGTTGTGGTAGCCCGAACGACCGAAGTTCAAGTCCAGAGGTTCACTGTTGTCCAACCGGAGAACTGGAAGATTAACACATTGGCGTTAAAAACAGGAAGCAGCCAGAGGTGGAAATAAAAAAAAAAACAAAACTGAAACCTTGTTCTCAAGTCCAAACTGTTGTAACGTTGAAATAAAACTCCTTAACAGACTCAATTTTCCTCTCTAGGTCTGAGGTCTTGCTGTCCTCCAGCCCGGAGGCTCGTCTCCAACACCCTCCATCATCACTCCTCCGAACCCTCCGAACCCCCGCAACATCTCCCCTCAACTGCTCAACCAGAGAGACGCTGCAACAGGAAGAGCCTGCAAGTTCTCAACTGTCCAGGTAGGAGGCGTCTTTGAGCGGTTAATCATCCGGGCTTGATCGTAGAGTGGGGAAATTCTAAAACACCGGCTCGTCGGCACAGACAATCGTCTGTGGAGAAAACGTGAGGTGTGTGTGTGGTGAGTCACAGCGCCCCTAAAGGCCTGGCATGTGTACTACACGCCCTGAAGCCTCGTGTTGAGCCGAGTTCATAGTGACGTGTGGACGGGAGTTATAGTGGAGAAGGCTGGGGAGAAAAAAGATGGTTTATTTCGTCTTGTGGATGTGACCTAAATGTTTTAAAGTGAAGACTTTTGTGGGGTTTTTTGTCCGTTTACTCATCAGTGGTGCTCAGAGCCACTGAAAAAATGTCAATACCGAGTACAAGTACAAGTACCTATTAAATCCCATTGAAGTTGTTTTCAAAATGTTTAATCGGTGCTTTTATTTTCCAGATAACAGTCAAGTCCCACTTAAAAGTGTGTAGTGTTTTCTTGGGCTTCGCGTTGCAACACATCTGATAAAAAAAAAATACATAAATGACATTTTGGC
Organism: Blennius ocellaris; assembly: GCF_963422515.1. Classification (NCBI taxonomy): domain Eukaryota; kingdom Metazoa; phylum Chordata; class Actinopteri; order Blenniiformes; family Blenniidae; genus Blennius; species Blennius ocellaris. The sequence continues at coordinate 35,423,757 of NC_137650.1, read as the reverse complement.
TTTCTGACCTGATAGTCGATGCCAAATGCTGATGTCTGTATCAGAGCATCCCTACAAATTACAATGTGACTGTTTGTAAACAGATGTACATATAAATCAGGCATTTATCTGTGTTGAAAGGTGAAAAGACTTGAACATTTGGTAGATTACAAGAGGGAAGAATGGAATGAGCAGGAGTGTTTGATGAGACGACAGGACGATGAGCTGTAACCTTTACACTCCCTCAGATTCACGTCATGTTAATGCTTCCACGAGGAAAAACCTCCCGAGGATGAAAGAGCAGGCTTTCTTCGATAAAGGCAACATTTTGAACTTGCCTACAAAGAAATCGATAGGACAAAGCTCTTTCCCTGAATGTGCTGCCATTATCCCTGCTAAATAATTGTTTTCCCCTCCACTTACACGCACTCTCAAGCTCTTTGGAAGGTATTTCGGGAAAACGTGGGAAATCGCTGCGCGTAAGTGAGATTAGTAAATAGGATTTAAACACAAAACGAGTGCATTTGGGACCCGAAGAAACCTGCGGGGGAACATTTGGACCGGCTTTCACAAGACAAAGGAAACAGGATGATGATGATTTAGTCTGAATGCAGGCGACCAGGCAGGGTCATTAGAGCTGTCAATAGATATTTATATCACTGAGAATGGGGGGGGGGGGGGTCTCACAAAGGTCCTTCAGGATCACTAATGAATGCCTCCGTCACAATCCACGCCTTCAAATCACCTTGAGTGACGGTTTCCACGATGGAGGGGAAGCCAAAACAAAACAACAGAGAAGACATGTCTCGCATTAAAACCCGCCTCACGTTCAGATTGTGTCCAGATGTGAATTCACCCCGACTCTACGAATCCCTGCTAATGACGCGAGTCTCCATTAACAACTAGCTGAGATCCAATCAGTTTATCAGGCTCACATTACATCTCACTCAAGTTTAGTGGAAAACTTTTTCAGCGTCATGTTTGACGTGCACCACTCCACTCTGGAAGCAACATTTTCTTCCTTTAGAAGCCAAACGTGTCTGTTTTCCGATAATTTCTCCGTCTCGCTAGGCTACATACAGGACCTATTCCTCAAAGCTGCTTCTGTAATGGTGTTTAATGCCCGAAGCAGCTGCTCTGAGATCAGGAAGTCAAGAGGCTGAGATGGAGGTTCAGGATGGAAGAATCACAAAAACAGTCATTTATCTATTTTTTAGCTCACACAAGAAACTCTGTGAAAGGTGGAATACAAATAAGAAACACTAGTTTGTATGTGAGTCATCGTGTTCATGATGGTTTGAAGAAACTGACAAGTTGCTGAGAACGACGCAGTTAGCATCCCAGGCCACTAGCGAGCGCTATTGTTAGTTTTGCTATTGAAAAGGACACACACTCCAATGTATGTTCAAAAAGAGGGAAGACAGAGGCATAACTTTTTTAATGCTTTCGTTTTACATCTTTATCGTTGCAAATCACAAAATATTCTTTTTTTTCCCCCATTCTTAAACATTTGTGTCCTACAGTCAAAGAAAACAGTGACGCAATTACCCACAATCCTTTGCTCTCATGGCAAAACCTTGTACCTCACCTGAATCTTTATATTTATTTTCGGAACTGCATTGAGTTTGATCATTATTTAATCTCTATACATTAATGAATCCATAGTTGTATTCCATCACGTATGGTAATACAGAAGTTTTTTAGCTGGAATTTTCCCCTGAAGTTGAGATTGAAATAGATTGAACCAATAGAGGGGGGGTCTCTCCTCTCCTCTCCTCTGCTTTCCTACCAGCGGCGCCAAACAGGCGAAGAAGTCTTGTAACTAACTTTTAGATCAAAGGCAGCGGAATTGGCGGTGCTATTAAATAATAAGATTTATAAATAAATACTCGTGCAAATCCAGAGTGGCAGGCTGCCTCTTCCCTCTCACCAGCCTTTTCACCGTGACTCTCAGCATGAGGAGCTTGTGGGCGTGTTTGCGTTCCGTGCATACGTTATCGTCTTGGCTTGAGTGGGCAGTTTAAATCTCACGTTGTCACTCGGCTGGAGCGCTGCCAAGTATCCGGCGAGCAACACGTTAAAGTTGTAAGTGTATATATCTGCAGGCCTGTTTAACGTTACTTCTTAGGATCTTCTTTTTTTTTTTGTTTCATTGGAAAACTGTGATAACCAAGCGCTGTCTGCCGCAAGAATGAGACAAATTGCAAACTGTCATAGTACATGATCCTACTTTACATGGCGAGGTTACCTTATTATAGGGAGGTTATCTTATTAAAGCAGGCGAGATGTGTGCAGCTTAGAGCAGCAGGAGGCAAACCAGCGGTTGAAGAATGGATGAAAAAAGATTGCTGGAATTCAACTATTGACTCTTTTCGCTGTGAGTTGGGGGGGAAAAGGTCGATATCTCTTATGTGCTAAGGCAAGGGAACTTTACTGCTGAAGCACCTTTATGCAACAGATCTATTTGAAGGGCTTTACGTCAACAGACATGAACAGTTCTAGACACTGAGCTGGAGCAGCGTCAATAAGAAAGAGGAATAAATATGGGAAACGATAAGAACTTTAAAGCGATAATAGAACTAAAAAGAAGATACAGGAGTTGGTGAACCAGTGATGAATGGTTGCTTTAGACAGTTGGAATTTTCTTTTGCAGTTTAGTTTTAAATGTGTGTGGTTTTGTACTTTGTCCTGTCTGGTGTTTGAACTGGTGGCCTGAACTGGGAACTGTCTGTCTGTCTGTCTGTCTGTCTGTCTGTCTGTCTGTCTGTCTGTCTGTCTGTCTGTCTGTCTGTCTGCTACAACTTTTACATTTCCATATTTTAATGAACTCTGATGCATTTACAACAAATTCAGCTCCCAAACTGTGTATTCTGAGAAAATAATCCCCATTTTGGATTTCTTTTAGGAAATTAGAAAACATGTTTCCAGCTGCAGCGCCCCCTGAGACTCTCTAGCGCCCCATGAGACTCTCTAGCGCCCCATGAGGCTCTCTAGCGCCCCCTGAGACTCTCTAGCGCCCCCTAAGGCTCTCTAGCGCCCCCTGACGCTCTCTAGTGCCCCCTGACACTCTCTAGCGCCCCCTGAGGCTCTCTAGTGCCCCCTGACGCTCTCTAGCGCCCCCTGAGACTCTCTAGCGCCCCCTGAGACTCTCTAGCGCCCCCTGAGGCTCTCTCGCGCCCCCTGAGGCTCTCTCGCGCCCGCTGAGGCTCTCTCGCGCCCGCTGGGGCTCTCTAGCGCCCCCTGACACTCTCTAGCGCCCCCTGACGCTCTCTAGCGCCCCCTGAGGCTCTCTAGCGCCCCCTGACTCCGGCCCACAACAATGCTTCAAGTGAAAAGTTTAAACAAAAAGGAAGAGTTTTCTCTTGAGACATCGTCATGTACACGTTGCCTGTAGCACCCAGACCCAGATAAAGACCTGCCCTACATTCTAAATATCACAAATAAAAAAAACTACGTTGAAGGAATCTGAGGGTTTCGTCTTGCCGCCCACTTCGGTCTCTTTTTGTTGTTTCCCTGCTGAACAAAACTTTTTTGAAGACTTTGCCAGAAAACCGATGTGTTGTTGTCGGCGGCGAGCTGACGTACCTGGGTCAGAGGGGTACTCCTCCACCAGCTTCCTGTGCGAGAAGCCCTTGGGGTATTTCTTTTTCAGGATGATGTAGGCCACCAGGCCCACACAGGCCACCGCCACCGCCGTGGCCAGCACCGCCCCCCACGCCTGCTGCCTGGCGTTGTTCTCCAGATCCAGCGCCGACCCTGCACACAGAAAGTCAAGAGACTCCAGGGTTAATTGCCATGTGCTTGGAGCTCGAACATGTTTGTGGATACACATCCTCATTAGCCAGAATTGTATAATTTACCCTGTGATAATTAATGCAATTAACGCGCTCAAATCATTATTTCTGGAATACATTTGAATATGTTATAAGGCTGCACGCCGCGTTTATCTAAATAAGGTGAAATGTGACTGAACGACGCGTAAATGGCATAACTGATTTAATATCTCCACGGATCAACATCCCTGGATGCAGAAGCAGCAGCCAGATGATTGTGTCTCGTCGTCGCGTTGCGACGGGAGTCGGAGGGGATAACGACGCTTCTATTAATCACTTTGGCCTTTCTGACCTTTCCCGTTCTGGCGGAATTAACTTTTTCATCCTTCTGTTTGAGTTGAAGTCAGAAGCGATAAAACAATAAGGTTTGGAGCACCTCCGGGATCTTTATATTTCTCTCTTGGAAAATAAAAAGGCGGGACGAGATCACGTCAAAGATGAGACTTTAAGATCTCGAAAACGCGGCCTTGGTCTCGAGCACGCCAACATTTAGCTTTTAGCTTTTAGCTCAAAATGCTACCTGGCAGAGCTGCAGACGTGGCTCTATTCACACTCTAACACCGGAGGGGAATTGTTATTTTTATTTACTGATGTCAGAAAAAAGCAAAGCCGCCTTGTAGGCTCATATTTATAGACTGTGTGTTTATCTGTACCCAACAGTCCATGGCTTTGTACAGTTGCTGCGCTCACGCTGTGTCTGTCATAACAGCCGTGGAGCTTTTCCTTTTTTCTTTTCTTCCTCGCTCTCCTTCCACGTTGGCCATGGTCTCGCCACTGTTTTCCCACTGTTTATTGCAATCATCTGTTAGTGTTATGTCCCACTGTCACATCTGTCCATGTGTTATTTCTCTTTAATGGCGTCCCTGCTCTCGCTCTCCAAAGGCCACGGCGCTCAGCTCGCCACATATATATATTTTACACATTTCTTCCTCTTCCCCAGGTAGATACCATAGATCGAATGCTTTCGCGGCAAGTCTGCATGACAAGCGTTATTTTTTTTTTTTTCCCCCCCACACTCGTATCGCCCCGATCTCACAGTCGACACCAAAGACTAGTCTCACGCCCCCGCGCTCCGGCGGCACCAGTATCTCTGACCTCGCTCCCTCACGGCTGCTTTGCAGCTCAAACAGGCTTTTCTTTGTCCCGGGGAGAAGGTGGCGGTAACGGGGCCCCTCGCTCTCGGCCGCTACGCCGGTAGCACCTGAAACCCAACCCTGCATTCGCTTCTGAAAAGAAGCAGCATTTGTCCCCCGCCAGTGGGAAAACAGCCCCAGGCTAATGTGGGTCAGTGAAAGGCCAGGAGACTGACTGAGTGTGTGTGTGTGTGTGTGTGTGTGTGTGTGTGTGTGTGTGTGTGTGTGTGTGTGTGTGTGTCTGTGTGTGGGTCGTGATCGGTTGCTTTCCCAATTAGCAACTGATTAAAAGTGTAATCGGTTTACTTCTTTAACAGAGGTAACTCGTTACTGAGAAAATCACAGATCATTTAGACCCTCTATTAAACCATTGTGCAACCTTGTTTTTCCATCAATCTGATTGATCAATATCGTGTGCAAGTCACGGAAAATGAGTGTCTACCATGTCGTACGTTAAAACCCATACGTAGCTCATTTTTTATAAATGTGTCTGATGATCAGTGTTCATGAAAATTAATATGTCGCTTAACAAAAGTAACTGAAAACTGGTTTTGTATTGATCTGATGATCAGTGTCGTGCAAATCACAAAAAATTACTAGTTGATTACACTTATCACTGATTTAAAAAAGAAAAGTAACCAGCTACTCGAGTAACTTTAATAAATGTAATTTATAATCAACACATTGAATTGAAGACATGCAACTTTTTTTTTCCTATTCGTGATTATTACGTGTGATTCTAACTGGCAATAGTATCTGATTACAGTAACTACTAACCAAATGAAGGTTATCCGTTGCTCTTTAACGGGATTGACCACTGAGAACTATCAATAGCATCAAGTTACATTTGAAACCAATTCATTTTCTGAAAGGCACCGAATGTGATTATCAGTATTGTGGAAGTGACTTTAAATTAGGATCTGATTAAACGTTCCCAGTTCCTTCTGTAACTTTAGAAGTGGAGCTACAAGAAACAGCAGAAAGCCTGGACATTCCACTTTCCCCCCCGACGGTAAGCGTTGATGGTCCGAGGGCCTGAAGGAGCGGCGGTACCGTACCTCGCCCCCCGGTGTCTCCGCCACTTTCGCCCGCCGGTCCGTCGACCATAAGAATCCCCCCCGCGCTCTCCGTAGTCGCGGAGACAGACGGAGACGCGGTCCATGTCTGGTTCGTCTCTGCTCCCGTGTCGTTTGTGGAATTGCTGAATCCCGCGTTGTTCGTCGACTCTTCGTCTGGCTTCGCCGTGGGATTCGCCTCCGGAGCCGAGGTCGCGTTGCTGCTGTTGGACGAATGCGGAACGGCGGTGACGTTTTGCGGAGTCGACGTTGAGTTGACGCCGTCTCCAGCTTCCGCTTGTCCGGCGGTTGCGTCGGCGGCAGCGGCGGGAGCCGCGGTCTCTCGACGTGGAGGTTCGGTTGGTTTCGCCGTGACGTTTTGGACGGCGGGAGCCTCGGTGACGTTCTCCAGCCCCGCCCACTCGCTTGCGTTCCGCCCCGGCCCGGCCATGTTTTCCTCTTCCATGGCGCCCGATGACGTCCCGCTGTTGAAATCGCCTCCGTTGTCTTGCTCCCTCGCCTCTCCGACGACGTCGCCTTGAATCCCGTTCAGTTCTGTGTTCAGACGGCGCAGCCAGGATGGGTCAATGCTCTGGAGGTGGCGGGTCGTCTGGGGCGCCGCCGGCTCGAAGACTTGGACGAGCAGGACGAGACACACTGTGATTTGTAAATGCTTCATTTTCTCCTTGGTTTGCTGAAAGGCACAAAGGAAACGCACCGCATTACATTCAATCCTTTGTCGGCTTCAAACTGCAAAAAAAAAAATAAAAAAAATTGAAGATTAGCATCAGCAAGACGCGAAGGAGAAACTGGAGTTCTGTAGAAAAGCATCAAAAAATAATCCCTTTGAAAATCTGCAGTTCTTCTGATTAACTGAGCAAACTTCATCTCTGATCTCTTCATCTCTTTATCTACATGAAATATCTGAGATACGTCAGAGTAATTTGAACCGAGCGGCCCAGAGGAGTCCGACACTGAATCTCCTCCACTGCAGGTGAAGAAAGTCTTCATTCCTCAACATTAATGAATATTTAAAGTGTGGCTTTTGTACACGCTTGTGCGAGTTACTGAAGGTCACTTCTACTCGCTTCAAATAAATACATATCTCCAGGCTTGCAGAGTTGCAAAGGAACCTTCGAACCCATGTTTCTGCACCGAGAGAGAAGTGCAGAAACGTGTCCTGTTACGACGACGTATTTTTGATCATTTTGGCTTTCTGATCCCGAAGTTTCATACATTTTTATCGTTCAGAAAAAAAAGTTGACTGAGCAGGAAGACGGTCATGGAGGTGCGACGGCCCGGTCATCCCTTTATCTTAATTTGCTTTTCAGTGCAAATGTAAACAGAATTGACGGTGAAAATCTGTTTAGGGTTTTTGATTTTATTTATTTTCTTATAGATACTTTTCTTTGCTTTTCTCCTTTTTTTCCTCATGACTGCTTGATTATATTTTCTATATCAGCCACCTGAAGGGCCCACGGGCCTCAAATGTTCATGACAGCCTCCAGACTCTCTCTGATCACTTAGAAAGACTCGATGTACAATAAAGCAGCTCTTGGTTTCCTCCCCTCGGTTTCCCTGAAGCTAAAAGCCACTAATAGCGCAGGTCAGCTCCACCGACACAAGTCGTGATTAAAATCCCAACATCTGTGACTTTGTGAATTCCCACTGCGAGAGCCCCGCGAGCCCCGTGTTCTCCCCTCGGCGTCGCTCCGCCGACACGACGGGCCCGACTCCCCGCAGCGCCGCCTTGTTGATCAGCTGCTGCGTTGTGAACCGGCGCTTGTTGTAATCAGTGTGAAAAGGCTTTTGTCTGAGCGTGCCATGTGGGAGCCCGCAGCAACAAACGAGAGGCGGAAAGTCTGGTTCTACCTGCTCCGACTGCCACGCCGCGCCACTTTTATCCCGGACATGACGCTCTGAGACCTCGTGTTCTCGCGTCTTCGCAAACGTAGTTTCAGCTGGTGGGAGTAACACCGTGTCTGACATATAAACAGGAGTATTGTGATTAATATTCTTTTGTTTTTACATTTCTTGTTTTGCGGGAGTACAATACAACCATGTTTACTACTATGCTTACTTATCTACTTCTGCCACCTGTTGTTTTTCTTTCACAAAAAAGAAAGAGGAAACAAAAAGCAGAAAATCAAACAAAGTTTGAACATATCAGGAAAGATAGTCGGTTCCAAAAAACAAATCAGAAGTGAAGGATTATCCAGGATTTAAATTTTTTTTTAATAAAGTATAAGTGGTACAAGACCCCATATAATATCTCACAATAAAATATAACATTTTACAATCATTCAGTTGGTACTTTGGTTTGTAGGGAACTTGCATATCTAACCCACTTGGTCCAAAGTTTAGAGAATAAATGAAAAGGCGAAGGGAGAAGGTAATGCTTTCCATAAGACAAATGTAATCTATGTTTATCTGATTAATATGTTTATTATGTGTACAACCCTGCTTATTCCAGAGGTGTTTTGCTTTTGTGTTGATTTGTTCGTTTGTGACTGGCTGAAGCGCTGAGACAACAATGTCGACTTGGTTGATACGTGAAGTTATCAAACGTGAATTCTCCCTGTGCTTTGAACAATACGCTCAATATTCCATCTTCTTCAAGTCAAACACGCTGAATGGAAACCCATCGTATTGTGTTTTTGAGGTTTGGGCTCAAATGGTAATGTTCCAACGGGAGTACTCAGACATTTGCATGGACAGACGAAGCTGGATTTCTATTCCGGGTGAAAACTACCAGGTCCCAGGAGAATCTGGGAGTCATGACACTCTGGAGGAAGATGTTGTTATTGTCCGTCTACTGAGCGTGTGCAGAAGAAATATTTACTACAACAGGAGTGTGCTTGACCAGTTGTGTTAAAAACAATAAAAATGCATGAATAGGATACATTTCTCAGCAAATTACTGTAAAAAGTAACGCAATCCTGTTGTCAGACAATCTAATATATGTTTTACATGACCTGGTAGTTAATCGAATAGTTTATCGTGGTATTTTGTATCATTTCAAAGTAAGATGCACTGATTGATGATGGACAATATTTGAAAAAATATATAATAAAATTGCACACTATATGATATTTAATAAGTCCATACTATTGTCATTTTTGAAGAAAAATAGACAGATAAATTCAACGCACATGCAAATAAGAGAAATATTCATTAATTCTACAGAAGCAGCCTCGATTTCATTGTTCAGCACAAATACAGGATGTCGTCATTTGATTATCAAAGAGAGAACAAAGTTTCTAAAGACTTGATACTCGTTGGATATGATGGACAGAAATCCAAACAACATGATCTGTGGAAACCTGGATAGAGAAGTGAAGTGGGCCGGCGCCTGTTCCACTCTCGTTTGTTGAAGTCGTCCAAAACAAAGTCATGTTTAATCGCCTACAAATCTCTTTATAAGCTCTTTAGTCATGACGTCTCGCCAGGTAAAACAAACTCGACCTTCGCCCTCCTCTTTCTTGAGCACTGAAGTCGCGTATTATTTGTCCCCTCTGGAATTTCCTTCCTTTTGTATTCTCCCTAATGGTTTGACGTTCTCAATTCGAAGTGACGACTTTGAGAAAAAACACGCCGGAGGAATGAATCAGCAGTTTCACAATGTGAGGCCTGGCTGCACCGCAGGTACCCGAGAACAAACGTGTGACGTGGAACCGGTCGGACGAGCGGCGTCGCTTTCTTTCATTTCCTCCATTGTCAATACGCCTGCAGGGGAGTTATTTATATGGCTAACGTCAAGCCTGCGTCAACCACTGACTTTAAAAGGTCTGTTTGGTGGAAATTGATGGCAAACGTTTTGATTACAAAACCTGCTTTGTGAAAGTTTTTTTTTTTTGGGTTTCCAATCCCTCTCACACGGTTGTGAGTGTGTTGAAACCGGCGGTGAACTGGTCGTCCGCTCTGGTCGTGGGCGTCCCCCCGTCGGAGACGCAGCGGGAGACGACGTGAACCCGTGAGGTTTCACACTCGCAGAAATCCGTCTGCTGAGGCGCGTCGCCTCAGTCACGGCCTGCCAGGGTCGGTAGCGTCACCGTCACCTCCGCTCTACATCCTCCTAACCAGAACCAGCGCCTTCCAGCCCACACGCACACACGCACGCACGCACGCACGCACGCACGCACGCGCGCTAATCATCCAGCGTTTCCAGAGTTCCGATGTCTCGTCATCGCCTCTTGTGGACTGCAGCTTCATCCAACGTCAAAACGTTACACAAAGTTCAAAACTGGAAGATTCTCTGATGGTGACGTGCACATAAATCCATAAATATAATCTGCAGTACTCATATAATCTCTACAGGTGTAGCTTATATACTTGCACATACCTCAGATGCACACAAATATTTTTCACAGCAAAGCTTATTTAATCCTACACCGCATATTAAACTCATTTTGGTCTATAATCGCTTCATTCTCTCCCTTAAAGAGACCAAATAATACAGCAACCTTTACGTAAAAAAAAAAACTAAGTATTTCCTTCTGTTTTTGATCAGGAGTGTCAAACAGATTCCAGTTCAGTAGGACCAGTGAAATAGTGCTGCGATCTTCATCGATCTTCAGATTTGAAACTAAAGTTTTTCTTTGTGCTGCAGAGTATCCAGATGAAAAGGTCTATTTTCACAAAACCAAACAATTACTACAATATCAACTTAAATGAAACCTTCTGGTGCAAAATGCAATGAATGATCTCACCCTGGTAGCATGGCTTTGAGCCAAATGCTGGTTTGCTGGTCGTTTTGTTCCTCAGCCTTTTGTTTGACTCCCCTGGTTTAGAGCAATGAGGTGAGAGATTCACATTTGATTTGTAATGTTTTAAAAGCATGGGACAGTTACAAATTTACAATGAGAAATAGGTACAATTTAAGCATGATGTCATTTTTTTCTAGTGCGATACAGAGAGAAATGTCATTTGCATTTTGCAGCCTTCATTCAGGGTTTTTGCAAATTCACCACGTCACAACCGGTAAAGGAAGCTACGTCTCACTTCCGCATCGCTGATCTCAGTGTTTTCTACCACTCTGATCCAAACATCAACAGCAACGCAACTTTAAACGGCAGTAGCAGTTTCATTTATTTATTTATTTATTTATTTAAAATCCTGTCCCTATTTTCTTTTTGAACTTTAAACCAGATCAGACTTGTGTGTCTGGGTTTGTTTCACTTGTTCAACATTTATTTCCCCCAAAGTTAACTTGTTTTTTTTATTTTAGTCATTGCGTGTAAGCAAGTACATTGATTTGACCACCAGGGGCGCACTTTTGTTTGTACGATATGGCGAATCAGTCCAGGTGATCAGGATAAACGACGCTGAAGTTATTCTGATCATAATATCCACTAAGCTACTTTATTTGAGTTCAAGTTACAAGTGGCCAAAGGTTGGGGTTTTTTTGTTGTTTTTTTTATATTTGAACATGTAAATCGCAATGAAAACTCACTGAGTATCTGTAACTTGCAGCACATGGTGAACTGAGGCAGAACATTGTTGAAATTGCAATTGTTTTTATTAAAATTCCAGTTTGGGCACGAGGATAGTTGGTTCAAAGTGAACTTCTTAATGATATGTTCGTATTTTGCTGCACCAAAACAAAGACTTAGATTTGTAGTTGTAGTTACTAATGGCTAATAATGTTAATATTTATTGGTCTGGCACACTATGAAACGTTTATTCCCCAAATAAATAAAGGTTTGAACGATCTACTGTTCGTGCCAACTGTTAACTATTGTGTGTGAACATATAAGGAATGCTTATTAAAGAGATGTAATGTATTCTGTTGATAAAATAGTACAATAATTGGATTTGGTAATACATTTATAAATGTATGCAAGGTGGAAAAGCAAGATGAAAATGGACACAAATGAGATATTTTGATCAAAGCGATGTGGAAGCTGACGGCAAACATGGTTGACGGAAATAAAACAGTGAGAGGAGTTTGTGGTAATGAAGGAGTGTCGGACATAACAAAACCAGCAAAACCAGCTCCAACCCGGCGCAAATTGTGAAAATGTCAAATAAAATTGATTGTTTTTAAAGAAATATATTTAACAATAACATATACAACACAAGAGCAGAGAAATCACGATGCTGCCAATCAAACTCAGGATAAAAAGTGTTTAGCTGGAAGGGGAATTAAAATTATGTTCATGAGTGATTCCGTCATAAAAGTGTTGGAAAAGTCACAGGAACATCAATGCAGTAATTGAGTGATGAAGCACCAACAGACTGAGAAGCAGCGCTTCTTTCACACACATTCACAACAAATCAGCCGTGAAACATCTGAGAACCTTTTGTCTTTTCTAACTATTGTATGTATGTGTATATATATATATATATATGTATATTGCCTGATTGTGTCAGTTACGTTTTAATTTGCAATGTGAAGGAAGCAGCTTTCCACCTCCGCTGTCTGTACATTGTATATTGATAATAATAGTATCTAAATGGGCTTCTTGAATGGCGTTAATTCTCCACATTGTTCATTTATGTTAATTTATTTCGTACTGCAGCTTCTGTTCAACATTTCACAGATTAACTTCAAATGCAGTAATGGATTGTTGGAGTTGAACCTGCCTGGAAGCTGCGGTTCTGTAAGAAACAGGATGTGGAGCAGAAACATTCACGTCGTTTTTATAACGGCTTCATTAAATTGACTTTGTTTTCATGGTGAAACGTCACAAAGGTGTCGATCGTCCTGCATCATCAGGAAACCAGAAATACTTGTGATAGAATTGTGATCAAGGAGGAAAAAAACCACCTTTCACTTCAGTTTTTCTTGTATTCAAGTACAATACCATCCACTCCCTCGACTACTTTTTATACCTTTTGATTTGAGGTCAGCAACAATGTGTCAGAAATGTAGATTTGTTTTTTTATACATTGAAATTCATGTCTTATTATTATACAATGAATGGAGATTAAAAAGTAACTAATACTACTTCTACTTGAATTAATCTTTAACAAACACTGTTGAGTACACACACACACACACACACACACACACACACACACACACACACACACACACACACACACACACACACACACACACACACACACACACACACACACACACACGCACACTCTTAAGTGGAAGTAGCAAATTACAAATACTCACATTTGTTATTAGGATATAACTCAGTTAATACTTCAAGTAGCATTTTGAAAATGTATTCTGAACATTTGGAGTACTTATTTGAGTATTTAAAGTAATTCTACTCATACCTAAATAAAAACTACATCACATGATCTACTTGGTGAGTTTATATTCGTAGTCAATGTTGAGTACTTTCACAATATGAACGATAACGATCAAATATTACTCAGGTACTTTCAGTACTATTGGAAGATGATTTTCAGTGTGTTTTCAATGAGTTTTCGAAACAATTTAGACAACATAACAATTGCTTTAGTGATAAGAATTAGTGGTCTAATACTCAGATATTGTAATTATATATGTAACTTGAAAATACAAGTTTTTCTGTTTTGTTTTACAAAAGAAATGTGTTAAAAGTGACGTGTTTTCAGGAAGAAAGATGGTACTTGTGTCTTTGGGTATTTAAAAATAAAAACCATTTCAATCTCATTAGATGTTTCTATTTTTTTTTTTTTTAATCTCCTTCATCCAGTTTTGACTTCACGGTTAAAAAAAAATAAAACTAAAAAGAGATTAAATCCTTCTGCCGTATGAAAAATCCTTACCTTGTTCTTAAGCTGTATCAGATGAGAACAGGTGCACAGGCAACAAAATCTCTTCAGTGGGCTGCCAACATGTGAGAGTGAATCAGCAAGAGAGGAGGGAGAGAAGGAGGGAGGAGGAAGGAGGAGGGGGGGAGGAAGAGGAGGGGGGAGGAAGAGGAGGGCCCAACAGAGTGGCATTCAGGGAACAACCTGCTCAACCTGCTCCTACACCTGCCAGCGATAGCAACACACCTGAACCGCTTCTATTAGTGTGTGTGTGTGTGTGTGTGTGTGTGTGTGTGTGTGTGTGTGTGTGTGTGAGTGTGTGTGTGTGTGTGTGTGTGTGTGTGTGTGTGTGTGTGTGTGTGTGTGTGTGTGTGTGTGTGTGTGTGTGTGTGTGTGTGTGTGTGTGTGTGTGTGTGTGTGTGTGTGTGTGTGTGTGTGTGTGTGTGTGTGTGTGTGTGTGTGTGTGTGTGTGTGTGTGTGTGTGTGTGTGTGTGTGTGTGTGTGCGCGCGCGCGCCAGCCGCCAGCCGCCAGGTCAGGCCCGGTGGGCGGGGCCCCGTGCCCAGTGGGCGGGGCCCCGGGCCTCCTGAGCCCCTGCTTTGTTTTTCTGGCCGGCTGGAAATGTCCTCCGTCGTCATGGCGACGGAGAGAGAGGAGGCTGACGATCTCGGGTTTCATCCACGCCTTTGTCTCCGTTTTTTGTCGGGCCGACGTGTGACTTTGTGAACTCGCAGGTAACGGGGCGTCAGACGAGCCGGGATTTGTTTTGTTTTGTCGTCTTTGTCTCGCTCTTCCACTGAACCGAGTCCGGCGGCGGCGGCAGCGGCGGCGGCGGGTTTGAGCAGCGAGCGAAGCGGCTGGAGTGGCGCTCAGAGCCAGTGTGTGTGTGTGTGTGTGTGTGTGTGTGTGTGTGTGTGTTTTGTCGAGTTAAGAACAAGGAACACTTGTTTTGTTGATGAGTTGAGGAGCTGAAGAGCCCGTCAAGTGAAAAGAAGCTTTTATTTTCTTGTAAAACTTAATTCCACCAAATAGCAGAAGTTAAAACTTTTGACTCTCTTTTAGTTGAAGGGACACGTCAACCTCGTCGACGCGACAGTTTCCCGTTTCACAAAAGTTTCACGTTTGATTGGCAAAGTTTGGAAACAGTGTAGTGAGCATGCCAGGCCATGAGGTGGCGCTGTTGTTTTGTTTTATATATATTTATATAATTGATAAAAATTAAGACTTTTATTTTACAAGTTAAAGACACCACCACCCCGGCACTGCTCATTATTCGCACATTTTCAAAACGCACATATATCCAATCACAACTATCCTTCCCACAATGCCTTGCAGCTCTCAAAGTGGTTACATCCCTCATGTGGTCCACAAAGACGTTCCACTCGCCATTGCTTCGGTTTACAGCGTTCTCTTCTCCGCGTGTGGTTTCATTACAGCAACACCCTCTAGTGGCCCGACATGGAAACTACGTCATTTTCAGTGTTTCTGCCGTTGCTGTGTAGACGTTTGTGTAAACGGGACCAACGTTTATGGTGGAAAGACGGGAGCTTCAGAAGAAGAGATGCGTCTGCTTCCTCCTCTGGTGACGGCTGATGAACCCACAGGCCAACATGCAGCCACTTCCATTAGCAGCCGCTCTCCTCTTGTGATCTGGAAGCCGCCTAATTATAAACCACTGATAAAAAAAAAAAAAAACACTGTCCTGCATGTCCACACAGACGTCTCTCTTATTATAATCAAAAGAAGAAGATTAAAGGTTTGTCAATGCGTCAGAAAGGAAACCGGACTTGAAATCTTAGTCATTTCACCTTTAATCTGAAAGGTTTCATCAGATCTGTCCGTCACACGTCAGTACCGATGAAGCCTTCTTTTAATGAGAGTTTAAAAAAAAAAAAAAAAAAAACCTTCAAAACCTCCAGCCAGTTCAGTTTTCATTCGTGGCTCGATGAGATTGAGGAGAACGTGAGTGAGAATCGTCTCCGCCAGCAGTGAGGCGATGATTCCCGGCTAGAACACGGAGCGTCTGTAAAGCTCGCCATCGCCCGACGGTCGGAAGCTAATGGGATCGTGCCGCCTCGTCGGGAATAATGGAAACGTCTCCGTCCCGCACCGACCACACGGGAGTCTCGGTGCAAAACAGGCGAGTGCAGGCGAGTCGGGGGAAGAGTAAAAAGGGCACTTTGAAATGTGGTAAACACATTATGAGGAGTTTCCTTCCAGCTGCATTCATGAATACTGACGGAGGTTTAAGGTGGGTTTTCTCAGTGTGATGAGCAGATAGAGGCGTGACGGCTGCGTCCTTGGAAACGTCACTTTGAACTGGAACGCGGCCACTATTAACATGCAGGATGCAAATATGTAACCATAATAGTACAGTTATGTATGTAATCTGCCTTTAATCGTATCAAAACGATCCATTTACCTTTGTAAATTAATCTAGAAAAAAACCCACCTTGGTTAAAGACTAACGGGAAATAATGAACTCAGCATGCTGTTAAGAAATTTTAGTTTAGTTTAGTTTTTTTCGGACATATTGGTACATAGCAAAACAAACAACAAACATAATAGTGCAAACTAAACAAGGCAAAAAAAAACAGTCACATACCTAATAAATAATGGCCCAACGTATCCACAAAGCAGAAGGGAGATTATCTGCTATTAGCGTTTACTAATTATTTTATGTGAAACACTTACATGTTACATGTTTCATTGTATGAAAAGTGCTTTATAAATATTGTTTGATTTGATCACGTTATATTTCCATGCAGATATTTTCAGACTCGTTGAGCCTGGTGTGTTATATATGTGTGAATAGCATACTTGGATGTTAAGTATTTGTTTTGTGTAGATTTATTTTCATAGGTAATAGTACATGTATTTCTCCAAGCCAACCAACTCAATCAATTCACTTAAATCCTGTTTTACTTTCCTGCGTGATTTATTGTATCTAGAATAGCATTAATCTGACATTCTAATGTTTTGAGTCTATTCGTATGTATTATGGAAATAACTTATCTTTTTCTGTGCACAACACTGATCATGAGTCATATTTGTTCTGGTGTTGACACAAACAAAGAGCAGCACGGCACCAATTAATGTGATGATTAGAGAAACACGGCGGTTTGCAGGAGAGCTGATCTCATTAGCGCCGCGTCGTAAGCAGAGGCTGGGGTCTCTCAGCTGCCCAACCGCCCGTCGTACCGCCGTTCCGCTTGTTAAAGTGGAGGTGTGAGGCGATTACAAACGACAGATGTCCATCCGCACGCTCATTCCCATCCATGGGCGGCGTTGAGGAGGAGGGGGGATCAACAAATTCTAATATTCACACATAAAATAAAAATCGAAGTAAACCACTGGGGAAAAAAATCGCCTTTCTTGAGGGTGCTATGGGGGGGGGGCTTTGGCTCTCCTCGGGGGCTCCTGACAGTGGCTCCTGACGTTAAAGCTTTTAACCAATCACATTTCAGCCGTCACCTGTTGCCGGGTAAAGAAATCTGCCTCAGTTCTGCAGGCGTCTGCAGTGTAAAACGAGCGTCGGTCACGTTGCTGCTTCAACCAATCACGTTTGGATATTGGCGACTCGGAGCCTTCTAGAAGGCCGAGCGTGATGTCGGTGTATTCAAGCCCTCTGATTGGCTCGTCAGAGAGTTCACTCCCCAGCGCTAGCGGGCTGCGCGAACAAAAATATAGTTGTGTTTATTTAATAGCCGTTTCATCAACCTACAATGACTCAAGGAGAAGATAAAGACATTTGGTTGCAGAATTATTGTCAAAACTATTTTCAAGAGGGATTTTTCCTGGAGGTCATTGAACGCACCGGAGCACTCCGAGCACAGTGCAATTTACTATTACTCACTACAGACTCCATGGCAGGATTCAGGATTATATTATTTGCCATTATATTATTTTCAAGACCATGAAAAGCTGACGTTCGTCTCCCTCCTCCACCCCCAGACGTTTTGGGGAAAGCAGCCTTCTTTTTCATGCAGCTGCAGCAGGAGAAGAGACGTGACCTTGGATTTTTTTCATTCTAAAGATGTTTGTTCTGGATAGACGAGTATCTATCTGTGACGCAAAGGATTTTAATACTGCATTTCTGCAGTGACGTGGTTTTTGTAGCCGTAGAGAAGTTCTTGAGGTGGTGGACTGACTCAGACCAGCAGTGAAGGCCCGGGTCTGAAACGCACGGCCGCCACCGCCTCCTGATGACGGAAACATCTGTTTTGCATGTTTGTTTGTTTGTTTTCCTTTACAAACATCACATTTTTATTAAATGCAACATAGGATCATCCTGTGTTCTTCTCCCCTGTATGTTGGCGTGTTTACTGGATAGAAGAGGATTTAGATGCGTCTTATCTCGGCTGCCACATGCTGCAGATACTCTCAGGTAAATAAACTCGGGAGCTTTCCCTGTTTGAAATGTCCCGGACAACAGTAAATGAGGACGGTGAAGGCATTTTTTTCCATGTGCGTTACGAATTGGACTCATTCGTTCATTCATTCAAATGTATGGTTCATTCATGTTCCAGGACATCCAACATGCGACAGTCAATTCCCTTTTCTATTCCTGCACACATACAGTCCGTGTGCGCCGGCATGCCTTTGCATAAATTCCATTCGGGCTTGAATACAGAAATGCTTTCTCATTGTTGCACTGCTCACATATTCCGGTACCCTGCACGGAGAACACAATCTATGATTATCACACGGGATGTTCTTTAAGCAGAGGACGAGGAAATGGCTGGTTTTTATTCAAATCACTGGATTATTTACATTTTTGAAACTGACGTCAGAAAAGACATTCGTCATCAGAACACGATGGTTTCACTGCGTTTTCATCAGAAGAACCCGGGGAGCTTTGGTTCTATAGGTTCTTCTATTTAATGGAGGTAAAAGTTTCACAGTTTCATGTCGGTTACCAAAGCAACAACCTGCCTGGAACAATCATCTAGAACCCAGATCCCAACGAGGAATGTTCTGGAAGTTGTAGAACCGACACAGTAAAGTCCAGTTTGGGGGTTTGATTGGTTCTTTATTCACCTGCAGCCTTTTAACTTTAGTTCCTCTTTTCCTTTGATTGACATTCAAATCTTGTGATATTTGATATTCGTTTGATCACTTTTACACTTTTTTCACCACGTCAGGCGTCGCTAACCTTCACCTCCGTCCGTTATTATTACGTCCCCGAGTGGAAGTGTGGTCTGACTGTCACAACAACATGTTCACCTTTCCTAACTCCTTTAGGAAGCCTCCTAACTCCTTTCCTTAACTCCTTTAGGAAGCCCCCCCGAGTTATTCGAAGGTTAATGAGGTGCTCCTCCTCTAGAAAACAGGAGTTTAGTGGATTAGTCACAGTTAAAACGACAGTTTGCTCATGAAGCAAGAGGAGCGACAGCAGCTCTGCATCTTCGTTTCCTCGTCGTATAAAAGCAGCCAGATGACAGGAAGTGCAATATCGGCAGCAGCAACACTAATTTTGTCGGTTTTCCATTATTGTAAATTTAACGTTTTTGACGTTTATTTACTGCCTTTCACTTAATGTGATTTCAAATCAAAGGCTGATGTTGACAGCTGTTAAGGATTTCATTGTTTTCTGTAAATTCATGAGTTTGATTCATGAGGCATAATGAAAAACCTAAACTGTTGCTCGCTCACACTTTCTTCCTCAGTTGATCATAAAAAAATGTGTAATTTCTCCCCAGTCAAATCATCAGAAGCCTTTTTTTTTTTGGGTTTGTTTTAATGGTTTTTAACTGTGAGTCAGTGAAAATCAAATTTTACAGTAAAGTGCCTCGAGTACACAAATTCCTCCGCGGTAACAACATGTGATTACAAAGCGTGTTGGAGACGTGGGAATAGCGGCTGCGCGGCGCATCCCTGCATGCTAGATCAGTCTGCGTTCAACAGGCTGTTCAATATAGAATCAGCGTGTCACTTCGTATTACAAGAGCAAAAAGATGGGCTTTTTGCAGTTTTGACAGGAGAACATGGCTTCAGGTCAGCCACGAAAATATACGCTGGGAATCTGAAGGCTCTTTTTTTTTTTTTTTTTCCCTCTTCTTTTTTTGTCCAGGATGTGGGCTTTTTTTTTTTTATATTCCTGTGCTTTCAGCTTTTCTCTCTGGGCCTGATTGCAGTCTGTGTCCCACTGTTACATCGCTGTGAACTCACAAAAAGCATTAATGATACCCTCTTAAAGCCCACAAAGGGCATGTGGTTTCTCTGTGTGTGTGTGTGCGCGCGCGCGCGCGTGTGTGTGTGTGTGTGTGTGTGTGTGTGTGTGTGTGTGTGTGTGTGTGTGTGTGTGTGTGTGTGTGTGTGTGTGTGTGTGTGTGTGTGTGTGTGTGTGTGTGTGTGTGTGTGTGTGTGTGTGTGTGTGTGTGTGTGTGTGTGTGTGTGTGTGTGGTTTCATCACTCTGGCCTGCTGATGTCAGCGTTTCTCCTCTATTTACGTGTGAACGGACACGGTGTTTTGAAATCAATGCGTATTTGAGTTGAAGCGCTGTCGTGTAGATGCTCTGACTCGGTCTCCGTGGAAACGGGGGTGAAACACAACTTTTATGGCTGGAGCTAATATTTCTTGCCGGTGCTTTTATTTTGACGGTCGCCGTAATAACAATCCAACTTCTATATATCTGTATTCGGGTGTAGTTAATGGTTATAGCGCATTGCTCTCTGCACTCGTTTCAGTACTAAAACAATCAGCACCCACTAGTGGCCTGGCATGCGAACTACATCCTTTTTAGAGTTTCTGCTGTTTTCATGTCAGTTGACCTTTATTGATCCTTTGCGATTAATAAAGTATTTCTATTGTATTTACTTCGAAAATAAAAGCTATAGTAAAATATCTGCAAGCAGCATGTTTTATATTTATGATGTTTTAGTATTTTGTTTTATCCACATTGCGTCGTAACATTAAAACACATTAAATCAATGTGTTTAATATTTAATGAACATCTCTCTTACATATTGCTTATTGCGAGAAACTTAAGAGAAACTGCTGATTTTTCACACCGTTTGCTTCCTATCATAAAAGAAATTCTGGATTTTTAGTAGATCTGCAGCTAATAAATCCCTTTTTGTTGCATTCGAAAGTGAAAGCCATTTGTTTGCATCACATCCTTGAAATGTGACCAAAAACATAATAGATGACTAAAGCATAAGATTGTTATTGCCCAGTGTTTTAACAATGTTTGTTTACAGACCATTACTTCCTCATGGAAAACATCGTGCAGAAAGAAAAATGTCCCTGAATAAACAAACAAAAAAGCTGTGACAGTTTAACAATAGTAATTTTCACTAACCAGAGAGTTTGAAGCCTAATTCCTGATTAGAAAAAATAAAAAATAAAAAACAAGGTCACTTTGACATAAAAAATGCCTGAAACTATTCAAATAAATGTCCCTTAATTAGCACCAAAGGTTTTTACAGCACCTGGAGCACAGTGACATTTTGGACAAGATGATAATTTCCCGAAATTACAAAGCTGTCTGCGCGTGCTTCATCCTCTTTCCAGTAAAGTGGCTCGTCTGGAGGCGGACGCACACTTCAGGTGGCACGAGAATAATGTGGCTTATTAATGGAGGCTGAAGGACTCGGTTACCGGGTGATGGAGGCGCGTGTAAACAGATTAACAGCCAACAGTAAGGTTACGCTCTGCGTGGAGCCAAAACACAACTTCACCACAGTGCCGCCTCCTCAAAGTGGAAATGCAACAGAAATGGTCACTTAAGCACTGCAAGAGGTTTATTGTCTAATTAGATTTTGATCGAATCTACATTTGGCCTCGGGGTCGATGCTGAACAGACTGAAGCTGCATGAGATGGAAAGTGTCCCCAACATATAATGTATATCCAATTATTCTGGCTGGAGCTCTGATGTGGTCTCACCCACAGCTGAACACAGCGGCTCGGGTACAAACCGTCTTATCTTACCACTTATAATCACTTTAACCTTCAGTTTCCATGCAATACCCGTTCCACCATTGTTCAACCCGAGGGAAACTACAAAAAAGGGCAGGGTTAACCTATTTCCTCTGCGTGGATCATGTTTTAGTCATCGCTCTGCGGCTACAGTCTTTGGTTTACGTGACTATTCTGGGTCAGCGTTGTGTCATTAATACACATTCTGTAACGTGAGGAAGGAACAGAGTGTCTTCTATTTGTCAGCGCGCACAGGAGGTTTTTATTAGCCGTCATATTCAACGATACACGACGACAGAGCAGTGCTTTCCAGGCTTGTTTCCACCAAGACTCAGCCAAGAGGATGTTACGAAATGTGCTGGAGCAGAACATGACGGTGAAGATGAACTTGGTGGACAAGCCAAAGCCACCAACATCGGCTGTGGGTTCAAGAAGACGGCTGAGGGTACAACCACATGACGAAACAAAACATATTTTTTCTCCCCGGTCTTCTCCGAAAAACCTCCGCCCACACGTCACTATGAACTCGGCTCAACACGAGGCTTCGGGGCGTGTAGTACACATGCCAGGCCTTTAGGGGCGCTGTGACTCGCCAAACACTTCATTAAAGGGATGAAATCGCTGAACACGGCTACAAAAACTGTCCAACACAGATTTCCTCTATGAAAAATAACTTTGCGGCTTCATGAGCTATTGTTGTCGTTTTAAAGGTTAAACGTGTTCCGCGGCTCCAGATGAATTCAATTTGTTGGAAAGTGACAATAATGGCTCTTTTGGTCATGAAGGTTAGGCGTCTCTCAGGCGCTGCCATTTTTATCTGAATGAAGTCGCAATAAATCCAAACCGCCTGACTAGAATCACAGCCGTACGGATTAGCCGCACTGCTTTCTCTCCATATGTTCTTCTAAATTAAAGTCTAGATTAAATTAAAGTCCATGCTTGGGGAAACACTGCTTTGACTTTGCTTGTTTAAAATATCAAAGCATAAATTAACTGTTTGAATGAGATCCTCAGCCTTACAGGCCACGCCCCCATCCCGCACCACGCCCACCTCACCTGCCCTCAATCGTCCAATCAGCAGCCTCTAAATACCAACCAGCTGTGGTCAGGCCCGGTTTTGTTCCTGTAATCCTGATCATGTTCCTCTTTCCTCTTCTGGACAGCCGGTAAGTTCGCCTGTTTTGGTTTTCCATGTTTCTGAGCTCCACCCGGCTTTTCTCACACAACTGTGACATAAAACACGACCTCATTAAGGCCCGAAACACTTTCTTTGCGTGTTTGTTGCTGGGCAGATAGCTCTCAGTTGTCCTACTTCGTTTTCAGCCAAGTGCCGGCTGATCACGTTTGTTTCGTTGAGGGATCAGACTCATAAAAGGGAAATGTGCTGTAAAACGAGTCTCATAAGTCTCGCAGCCAAAGTGTCGGGTGATTATTTTGCCTATGCGGCAATAAGATGCCCAATAAATAAATGTATTAAACATGAAGTTTCACTTCATGCTTTTTAGTTTGCTTGGAAATTCCATGAAACACCCAGCAATCTGCCATAACATTATGACCGCCTGCCAACACGACACCGACCCTCTGAGGGAATCTGTTTCAACGGACCTCTGAAGTCTTGTGTTAAACGGCTCTTCAAATTTAAACCTGCAGAATTATATACGCAAGTGTAAACATTTCCAAACAAAATGGAAACGGAGGCTCGGTTTAAGCGACGGCATGGTCACGTGAAAAGCAAAAACTTTTGTAGAGTTCCGGGGGTTTGTTTACACTGAAAATGCAACTTTTTGACTACGGCTTTCAAAAGCTTTTCTCCATCTCCGTGGAAACGGGGGACACAGACACACAAAGCTTTTCTGAAACGCTGCTTTTCACCACAGCCGTAGTAAATAGCTCTTCTGCACATGCTCACTGGATCGACATTAACAACAATGGCGGCTTCCAGAGAGTCACGACTCCATATTCCACTGTGACCTGGTAGTTTTATACTTGACAGTCACCGTAACGACAATCCAACTTGGTAATTCGTCCATACAAATGTCTGTCTCTGTGCATGTGTGTTTGCTGTTATTACAAGAACAAACGAGGGCACAAACTCCTGACCCAACATGAAAACAACAGTGTTTTCATGTCCGTGCAAAACGAGTGTCGTTCTCAAAACGTTGCCGTAAATGTGAAACTTTTTCTGAAACTTTTTCACCTGAAACGTGGAGTTTAACAGGGGCCGAAGAATTACTTTCACTATATTTGATCGAAGGGACTTTATGGGCTTTATTGGAAATTTCAACTTGACCAAGGCTTGGAAAACTATCTTCAACTCTTTGTCGTTACTTGAAGCTGCTTTTGCTTTAATTCGTACTGAATTAATTAATTTGACAAACCTGCACTGAATCCGTTGGAAGCTGCACGGCGGGAGCCTCCAGTGGACCTTGACCGTGGAGCCGCTGACTCTGGTCCACTGCTTTTCAAACTGCGTTTGTTTTGCTTCTCGGTAGAAAACCTGCATGACCCAACGAGTGCACATGCAGTTCTGACGCCAAAGCATCAGAGACGGAAGCTACATCGATGCAACCTTTGGGTGAGGAGCAGCAGGCGCGATTGATCGGGAAGGAGTTTGTTTTTTTGCCGTGTCATGACTTGGTTGGGGGACGTTTCATTAAACCTTCAGGTCAGGATGGAATCTTACCAAAGATGAACTGACAGGGCAGAAAGGAAACTTGCCTGCAATGGATATTGATGCCTTCCATGACGGGCACGGTTCTTCAAAATAAGATGTAGCAGAATGTTCACAGAATGTAGGAAATTTATGACACAGTATTAAAGTATAATGTAGTTTTTTTTTCCTTTCCTTTGTCCCGTTTGACAGCTCAGGCAAACGGTATGATGTGATTGAGAACCTTCCGCTGTCAGAAGAGTTTTTGCTCTTTGACAGGATAAAGAAGTAGGACCTGGTGGATCCAGTCCATCAAACTGTCTGATGGTGTTTCTGCTGGAGGGCTGGACGACCACGAAGGTCGTCTGGGGAAGGAAAAACCGAGTAGCTCAATCAGCACCACCGCCCTACATACTCTGCATACAGAAGTCATGCTTTTACTTTAACATCATGTGACACGACAGTATGAGAGCACATAACATTAGCAATATTGCTCAACACCCAGTTTACTGTACATGTGCAATATTTCATAAACCCATTTTATGTTGGTCATAACCCAAACATGTACTTCCCGAACGTGTCAGTCTTAAAGTGTGTCCAGAGCTCGTGGGACTGAGAGCAGGTTCAGACTGTTAGACTGATGGTCTGGTGCTTTGTCTTTAAGATATATACTCTTTCAACAGCAACGGTCGGCTGGGATGGCCTGCAGCACCCTGCGACCTCAAGCCTAAGAGAACAGAGATATAAACAAGTACATGGTTGTGTAACGCTTTGTGTGTCAGCATGATGGATGTAAAGTGTTTTGTCAAGGAGCCGATGACACTCTAATGTGAGTGTGAGACCGTGGATTTGACCTAGTTCTCCGGGACTGCCTGGAGGTGATCAAGGCCTGCCATACCAGAGAGTGTAATGCACTCCTCTCCACATGCAATATGGAATCAAGGCGTAAACGCTTCCATTTCTGGTTTTAGGTTGATGGATGTTACTTTGACTAATGTGTGAACTGCTGGCATGTGGATTGACGAATAGAGTTTGCTCCAGTTGAATAACCCCGGGATGAATTGTCCTCTGATAGTAACGGGTTTACTTTACTTTTAAACACACTAAATTGATGGACGCCACTTAATCGCTTTGCAAATGAGTTTGAATACAGTTTCAGATTTTGTAGATATGTCAAATGCGCTGAGCCTTCATTCCTCCATCCATTGTCCAACCTGTTGTTAATTTTCTGCCTTGCATGTCCTTTTCCGTAAGAGGTCATGAGACCAGTCCAGAGTGTCTCCTGCCATCACCTCTTGTTCGCTGGGAGGAGAGAAGATGGATGAATGTATGGACGAGGTGTAGCTAGAAAAAGGGACGATCCAAGTTTTTACCTTCATCTCTCGGAAGTCATAAAGTTACGGTCTGAGAGCACAGATGCTAAAAGTACTCGCATTGGTCTACTTGTGTTTAGAGTCTTTGGTGCTTGACTTTGCATCGTTACTTCATTCTTTGTCAGATCCAGAGCTGTTTGAAAGTGAAACTGGCTCATATGTCAGAGATTTGTTGAGTTTCTTTCTTTTAAACGCACCAAGAAATGACTGTGTTGCTTGTGGTGCGATGTAAATAAAGTTCAATTGAATTGAATGTTGCTATAAAACCTACAGTACCAGAGAAATCTGACAGATTGCCTTGTATTCTGAGTTGTGAGATTCACAGTGGAGTAGCTGTTTGACACTTAATATTAAGAAATATCACCATATGTATATATCACAATCTGCATATTTGAATCTCAAATTACAGGCTTTGTCATAAGTTTTCTATATCTATCTCTGTTCTGTAACGTGGTAGGTTTAATTAGGTATGTGGATCAAACCAACTATCGAAAATAAAACTGTCATCAACAAAACCAATATTTCTTCGTGAAACGTTTAGGTCTTGTGAAGAGGTTTGTTTTTTCAGGATTTTCTATCATCAAATAAATGTTGCTTTTAGATTTACTTGTGGGATCGATCACTTTTGTTTGGGTTTTTTTTGTATAAAATCAACGCTATAAAATTATGTCCTCATCTCAAACAAAACAAAACACAAAAACATTGGTACTCTTAAAGGTACTGATTACTGAAGTAAAAGAAAAAATGTACAGGTTCTGTATAAGGTAACTGCATAACCTTATTGGAGTAGTTGTAGTAGAGTGAAAATGAACCAAATTGAATGAAGGAGTGAAAGTTTTCATGATTCCCAGCTCAATCGAAGACTTCCAGAAGTGAGAAACTTAAACACTACAGCTAAAGATGTCAAGTCAAATCCATGAAATGTCTAACTGGTACCACCACATGCCTCCATCACTGCACTGCTCAAACAAAACAGTTCAAACAAAGTCCGACACGATATTAAGGAACAGCCTGTACAGGTATTCATGTACAAAGTACAAATACTTTTATTCAGCTGCTCAGGAATGAAGCAGAGCGGGTTTAACCAATTGACAGAACACACGATAACGTGCGTTTGTACTTGCAAATTCTACTTTGTGTCCCGGTGGCAATAAGTTATTGTGCTGCAGCATTTTTATCCTCTGAAGTCAGAGAAACAAAGAAACGCCCTGATGTGGTCACTTGACGGTGACATGAGAGAAACAACAAACAGAAAACATCTGTTAATGCGTGGTGCTTTTTATGAGACTGAATTATTGTCCAAACCACCTTTTAGAAGTCAAAGATTTCTCCCAAACAGCTTTTGTTTTGTTTTTTGGGTTTTTTTTCCTGACTGATGAGCGCTTTATGATTCTAAAAGAGAAGTTATCCATAAGAAAGATCTGATTTAGTTCTCGACATCACAGAGCCGTGTGCTGACGTTGAAAAGCAAAGAGCTGAAAATGGTTTTGACACGTTTGTGGGCTTCATGTTGCATAAGAACGTCGGAGCTGTCAGAATAAAGGAACGCGTGACCAATAGAAAGTTGAGCGTTAGCGCCATCTTGTCACCTTTTATTTCTCCCGTCTGCCCACTGCTAACAGCACAGTGGGGTCATACAAATAATAGAAAGTTCTGACTGGATGTTTTGCAGGTAATTGACATTCAACGTATTTGGTAAATCACATCAGTTGGAAAAAGTGTAAAAATGAATGTAATAATACTATATTAAATCATTTAAACTGATAAATTAGTTTACACATCTTTTTTTAAGTGTCGATGAGCATCATTCTATTATGAATTAACATTCATATAATCGGTATGGACATGTACAAGGCACTGTATGAAATATTATGGATAAATAGAAGCAGAATAAATATAGTAAATAGTATAAAGTATAGTTTACATTATTTACCATTTGACATAAAATTATATATATATCTGTCTATCTCTATCTATCTCTATCTGCTGGTGCACTGTCGACCACTAGATGTCAGCACCTTCACCTCAGATCAGATGATGATGATGATGATGATGATGGACTGGCCTCTTCCAGTGGTGGCTTCAATTTGTCATTCTGGTCATTTAAAACAGGACAGAGATAAAGTAGAAGAAAACTCAAAATACATCAGAGGGAAAAACGGTGGGGGTTATAGGAAGTGTGTGTGTGTGTGTGTGTGTGTGTGTGTGTGTGTGTGTGTGGGGGGGGGGGGGGGGGGTTGAAGCGTTATAAATTAGCCTGAATCATATTTACAGTCCCGACATTCAAGGTGACAGAGTAACATCTCACCACGTGACCACATGAAAAAGTGCAGGCTGTGTGTCGGCGAGCGCTGGAACAGCCGCTGCTCACACTTTGCATGGTGATTGAGCCCTTTGAGCTGTTTTTTATTCCTGGAAGCATTTGAGGGGGGAAACTGTGAGAACCGGATCAGATAATCCTAGTAATTATAAATCACAAAGAGCAAATATAGACTTTGCCAAAGGTGTTAATTAAAAATTCAATTTTCTCACAACCTATGCGTCCTCAAAAAAAAAAAAAAAAAAAAAGCAACATTTATTAAAAGTGCTGCTAAGGAGGCGATTTCCTAAACTTGAAGGCAAAAAAAGAAGTAAAAATCGACCTTGGAGAGAGGTTGGCAGCGTGGCTGAGGACAGGCGAGTGGTTGTGTTGTGAAATAATGAAATAAAGAGAATTTTTTTTTAAAAAGCACCCAGGCGGGTTGACTGTTGCTCCGTGTGCCAGGAAGGAGGCGACGCATCACCAGAGAGGCAGAACAGCATCCAGTCCCCACGGTGACCAGGGCAAAGCAATTAATCTAAGTAGCTTTCAGCGCAGACACACTGCTAAAAACCAGCTGCTGGCAGAAAAACTACAAATGTGCAAAAGTACAAAAACCAGCTGCTGAAGTCAGTAAGTTTGCAGAAAATGTCCCAGTTTAAGGGTTTTATATTGATCCTCTTCTGTTTTGGGCCACGAGAAATGCAAGTTTTTGGAAAAAAAACAGCTCCCTAAGTGGAACTTTTTCAAAATGTTCCTACACCGTTTCCATGGAAACCTTATCATTTCCAGGGTTTCTGTCGTTTCCCCTGTAAACGGACATGGTTTTCAAAATGTTTCCATGTAAACGCGAAACCTTTCTGAAACGACGAGGCGAAAACGATGCGTTTTTATTTGGATTGTTGTGTAAACGGCGTCCATAGACAGTCATAAATACTAATTCGGGGTAGGTTGGATTCCATAGAATTTGTGTATAGCACCTTTCACAGACGTGCGTCACAAGTTGCTTTACAGCACTGAAAACAGAGAAAATAAAAGACAGATAAGATAATTAAATACCATAATTAAACAAAGTATAATGAAGCTCCTGGTCCATAGAGTTCTGCTTATGAGAAGTATTAATGGCGCCTGTGACGAAGAAGAGTTAACAGCTTGTACAATGCCGACAACATGCTTTTCCTGTTTATCATGTGTTGAGCCTTGAATAGAGCACCGTGCCAGCCACCTTTTGTTCCGTCTGCAGAGGAGCCCATTATCATATCCTATGAGGAAAACCAAAAGACAATCAGTGGTGCGAGAAAGGCTCCGTGGTCCAGGATTCCCATCCTCGCGGGCCCAGGAAAACAAAAACGCTCTGGTTATCTGCTAATTCGATTCAAAGGGAGAGTTGCCAGATGCCACTTCAGTAGGTTTGGTTGGTTGGTGTTTTGACGGGACTCCCAGCGTCGCTCTGCGAGGCGGCGGTGGGTCTCTCAGACAAACTCCTCGTCCCGCCGTCGCTCCGTGTGCAGCGGTTTCCTCACCCCGTGCTGCTTTCACTCCGCCGCGTGTCAAATCCTCTAAGTGACTGCGGGAAAAAAATGAGAATGTGTCGGGTTTCCTCCAGCGACCTGCAGACTCCCACATCCCAGTCCAATTAAACACATTCGCTCAAACGCAGGACGCGACTGTTTCACTGAGATTTAGTTTGTTATTATCGCCTCAGTTTGGGAGGAAAACATTCTAAATGCTCCTCAAGAAAACTGTAGTGACTCCAGTTGAGTTGTTGGAGCTGTACTTCAATCGGCCACAACATTACAACCACTGGGTGAAGTGAATCACTGACTATCTCTGGATTGTTACGCTTGTGTGTCAGGCACTAAGGGAAACATGTGCACTCAAATTTTGTGTTTTTGAGCAGAAAAAAAAGGGTTTGAACTTTAAGATTCGAGCCAGTTTGGAGCAGTTGCTGATGGCGACAGGGTTCACAGCACCTCCTGTGGGGTGTTCTTCATCTGTGACTTGTTATTAAAAGTGGTCCAAGGGAGGGGGAAGCAGTGAACTGGTGACAGTTTTCTGGCTCGTGTGGTCAGAACAGAATCCGTTTGCTCAAACGGCTGCAGATCGTCATGCTGGTCCTGGTGACCGATGTTCGCTCCTGACAAACAAAGATTGGCCGTACGTGGTGCACCACTTTCATCTTCAGTGGTAAAATAGTGCCATAATAACCTTTAAATCAAATTTAAAGGTTCAATTTTATGTAAATGTCACATTATAATGGTTTCCTAGCTGCGATATGTGTCACTATATCCTGTAGATCAGTACTGACTAAAGTCTGTCACCTCTGTCACTTGCTTATTTTAGCGAACGTGTGCTGATACGGGTAAATTAGATTTTCCCTTCATGATGTCATGCGGGGAAATAGCCCCTCCCTCTGGTAGTGGATACTCACTTTGACCCTCCCACAGGTAGATGAGCTCTTCCCTCTATGATTACAAACAGGCACCATTGTTTTCTCCTTGTGAACATTACAATACGTTCAGTAGGCGTGGACAGACACAGCTCATTAGCATTTAAAGGTACAGACACCAAAACGGCCTGTTCTCAGTCGAGCTCACTTGAGGGACTTTTAGACTGGATGGACTTCAGGACCAATGCTGGATTTAGGGTCATACACATTGAATACAATGTGGGCCTTATGACATCTTTGTGAAACTGTTGAAAAACTCTATAACATGGGACCTTTAATGTGTTTCCTCGTTGTGGCGCAGAGTATATATCATGAAAATGTCTATATTTTCACCAAACCAAACAACTACTATGTAAAAATGACTACAATCTTAACATGAATTTTAATGATGCCTTCTGGTGCAAAATACTGTGAAAAGTCCCCCCAAAAAAACAAAAGACTGTTGCATTATGCATGTTTTGAAAAACTCATTCCTTTGAGGCTAATGTGAGTTTATAGGTAGTGTCTTTCATTCCAACTTTAGAGTGTCAATGTTTTGGTCCACAGGCCTGAAGGTTGACATTCTGGGAAGACGATTTGTTCACCTCCAATTGCTTCCTTGATAATCCACCTTCAACCACCTCCTCCATTAACTTATCATTAAAAAGGCCTGTACAGAAACACTTCATGTCATTCCTTCTCGTTCCAGCTGAACGTTGTCGTGCAGTTCTGGAGGGTAATATTAGCAGAGTTTACATTCACGGCTGAGCTGTTTGGGCCTCGGCTGGAGCGTAACAGGAAAGCTGAGGCCTTCAAGCAGCAATGACCTCAGCATCCAGACATGAGCCCAAACAGCTGCCAACCCTAAAAAAAAAAAATGTAAAAAAATCCAGACTGTGAGACAGAGAAATGAAGTCGGCGCAGAAATCGAGATAATACATCACAGGCAGTCGACTTCAAACCTACGAGAGAAATATCGTGATAGATGCACTGAGGAATTCGTTGGGTTTTTATCCCATTGTTGCTTTGACATTTCTTGGACGCTCGTCTCGTCCAATCTGTGCTGGAAGAGCTTCACTTGGACGAAGCTCTCCATGTAATCCAAGCGATTCTGCACAGCTTTCCACACATTACTGTCTCTTCTTGTCACTGCCGCTCAAACTCATCTTTTGTTTCTTGTTTAGTCTGCATTTTATTACATCAATAACTTTTTCTTTTCTTTTTTTTTTTTTTGCACATGCGGTATCTCCTCTAGCTTGTGGAGATCGTCGTTTGCTTGTTGCATCGCCGTGCAGGCATTTCCTGGCTTCAGTACCAGACGTGCTTCTTGTGAAGCCTGGATTCAGCCTCACGGTTGTTTGCTTTGGGGGGGAAGAAAAAAAAAAAAAACATTAACATTTCATGAAGTTTGATTCAGTCTTTGTTGAGATGCAACATAATTTAAGATTATTGACATTGGCACACATCTGGATGAAACAGTAGTGCCAGATGTAATCACTGTCTGGAGGATTCAGAGTGCCTGTGAGGCTGATGGGAAGAAAAGGCTGGAACTCAAAGTCAGAATCGGTGGTTTAAAACTAAGACGTATGCATTCCTGTGTTTACTCTGGTTCCCTCCTTCAGTCCAGAAAACATCCATGTAAGGTTCATTTATATAATGAGGCTTGTATTGCAAACCTCGGTCGTCATTTATAGAAAGCCCGAATGATGGAATACATGAAAATATGTATTCTAACAAATGGAAAAGTTGCCATCATGCTAAACAGGGTAGAATAAGTCATAATAACATAAGATTCAGAAGAATCCACATTGGAAATTAACCTGTATACATTTAATTTGAAAGTGTTTTTCTTCTTTTGCAGTGATAAATGTACTTTTTCTTTGAGTTTCTTTTAAATAGCGTAAATTTGCTTATGTTCGCCTTTTTTTTTTTTTTTACGATCACAGCGAAGCGTTACTGAATCATTTTCCCATTTTTTTTTTGTCGAAATCGAATTACTGTCATTGACGCACATGCAAATGTGAACAGTAGTGCCAAATGTAATCACAGGCTGATGTGAATCAAAGTCCTGGCTCACGCTGGAAAACCTCTGTCCCAAATTACCACTGAGTGATATTCTTCATTTTGTTTACGCATGTTGGTTACGAGAACATCCGCAAGGGACAGAAACCTCTGGCCACATCGGTTGTGAATAATCGGACCTCTCCGTAAAACAAACTGCGTGAAAGTGTGCAGACTGACGTGATTAAAGTGGATGAATAATATCAGTCATCAATGAAGGAATTCTTAAACGCCCTCCAAATAAAATACGAACACATTTTGTTTAAATGTTCTTTTCTTGCTGATTTCTGCGGCGGTCATGATTGAAAACATACTTTTAAACCCCGTTTACATGGAGAATGTCTTTACACAACAACGATTGGGAAATTATGTCTGTTTAAATGGAAGTAGCAGAGAAGCTGAACAAGACGTAGTTTTCCTGTAGTTTTTGTAATAATACCAGCCCAAGCGTTTTCATAAAGTTGCGTTTTCCCCTATTTCCATGAAGATGGAGTCAGAGTGTTTAAAAAAAAAAATATGTGAACAGATGAAGAAAACATAAAATTATCAATTTTTCCAGTTGTTTCTTTTCTAACAATTATTTACTGTGTTAAAGACTTTGCTAAAAAAAAAAAAAATTTAAAAACGGGGAAAAACTGGGTTAGTCCACTGCTTTGTAATGTAAAGACTCTGCTTCCATCCGGCAGCATTAGAAACGTTCATCATTTCCTAAGTTTGAGCCTGAATCAGCATTAATAGACGTCACAAGTCTCACAAGTGAAGATTAACTCTCCTGCCAGCGACGTCTTCTGAGTAACTGACACATTTCTTCTTCTTCTTTTTTTCTCCCTATTTTTTTTACCGGAATCCAACAGAATTAGTCACTGGCGTCCATGCAAATCTGAACGGTTCTGCCAAATGCAATCACTGTCAGACGCACACATGAGACTGATGTGAAGACGAGTCCTGGCGCTATCTGGAAGTCCATGTCCCAAAACTGAGAGACAGGGATGTTGTTGAGTTTTTATCGTGGCTCTAAATGCAAATTAATGTGAAAGAAGTGCAAGTGTCAATCAAGAGGATTCCAAAAGAAGCTCCAAATGTGATGGAAATGTGTGCAGTGGAGCACATTTTAAATGCGGGATTGATATATCTGTAATAAATGGAGAAAAAGAACAAATTCAAAGGAAAGTTGAATAAGTTTCAGGTGTCATAAGCCAACAAAAGCTTAACTTTCTTACCAGTTTAAGGAGATTTACAGCAGGAGCAAGAGAACTGCCCTCCAGAGGCTCAGATTCCAGCCGGAGGGATGAATTTACAAACTATTTAGGAACTATTAACCACCATTTCCCTATGAAAATAAGCACTTTTTCAGATTTATTCAGAGTTTTACAAGTCCTTTACATAACACAGTACGGTGACCCGAGGAAAGTTCAGTGATTCATGGGAATTTTCACAGCATTATGCATGTTGTTGTTGTTGTTTTAAAATAGGTTGTGTTTTCCTTGTTGGGCCACCAGGTGGCGCAGTGGCGAGCAGGTCCAGGTTGAAATACCTGCCAGGGCCTTTCTGTGTGGAGTTTGCCTGCTAGATGGTATGTTATATGCTCAAAGTGTTTTTATATGTGTGTGATTATAAGTGATGTGTTCATATTTATATCTGCACATATCTGGTTTTTACTAAACTTCTTAAAATGTTTCAATATTTATACTCCCTGTAGTTTCTAATGTGCTTTTATCGTGTTGTATTTGTATTACTGCTCTTTACCTGGCTGCTGTGACATTTTGATTTCCCTCTGAGGATCAATTAAGTAAATCTATCTATCTATCTATTGCTCTCTCTCTCTCTATCTACCATCAGTGTGAAGCTGAGGCCTCGTTTCCATAACAACGTTCCAAATCACAGCTCATCAGTTTTGTATTTTTGTTTCAGAAAACGTTTGCGTTTTCTCGACAACGTTTCGAAAATGGTGTTTGTTTACATGTAAATAGAAGAGAAAACAATGTAGTTCACCTGTTAGGGCCACTAGTGGTGCTGCTGTGTGTTTTTGAAATGAACTCATAAAGACATGAAAGAAAACACACTTTAAACACTGACAATGGCACGCTGGCTTCTTTATTGGTGGACGATGACGTTAGGTTGTTATTATGGTGACCGTCAAAATAAAAGCACCAAGTCCAGGAGGATCTAGACGGGGAGTTGCGACACTCTGGAGGAAAACCTTGTTGTTGTTGTCCATCAACTGGCACATGGGTCTGTCCCGCTGTCTGTCTCGTGATGGACGGTCCAGGGTCTGTCCCGGTGTTTGTCTCGTGACGGACGGTCCAGGGTCTGTCCCGCTGTTTGTCTCGTGACGGACGGTCCAGGGTCTGTCCCGGTGTTTGTCTCGTGACGGACGGTCCAGGGTGTGTCCCGGTGTTTGTCTCGTGACAGACGGTCCAGGGTCTGTCCCGCTGTTTGTCTCGTGACGGACGGTCCAGGGTCTGTCCCGCTGTTTGTCTCGTGACGGACGGTCCAGGTTCTGTCCCGCTGTTTGTCTCGTGACGGACGGTCCAGTGTCTGTCCCTCTGTTTGTCTCGTGACAGACGGTCCAGGGTCTGTCCCGCTGTTTGTCTCGTGACGGACGGTCCAGGGTCTGTCCCTCTGTTTGTCTCGTGACGGACGGTCCAGTGTCTGTCCCTCTGTTTGTCTCGTGACGGACGGTCCAGGGTCTGTCCCGCTGTTTGTCTCGTGACGGACGGTCCAGGGTCTGTCCCGCTGTTTGTCTCGTGACGGACGGTCCAGTGTCTGTCCCTCTGTTTGTCTCGTGACGGACGGTCCAGGTTCTGTCCCGCTGTTTGTCTCGTGACGGACGGTCCAGGGTCTGTCCCGCTGTTTGTCTCGTGACGGACCGTGCAGGGTCTGTCCCGCTATTTGTCTCGTGACGGACGGTCCAGGGTCTGTCCCTCTGTTTGTCTCGTGACGGACGGTCCAGGGTCTGTCCCGCTGTTTGTCTCGTGACGGACGGTCCAGGGTCTGTCCCTCTGTTTGTCTCGTGACGGACCGTGCAGGGTCTGTCCCGCTATTTGTCTCGTGACGGACGGTCCAGGGTCTGTCCCGCTGTTTGTCTCGTGACGGACAGTCCAGGGTCTGTCCCGGTGTTTGTCTCGTGACGGACGGTCCAGGGTCTGTCCCGGTGTCTGTCTCGTGACGGACGGTCCAGGGTCTGTCCCGCTGTTTGTCTAGTGACGGACCGTCCAGGGTCTGTCCCGCTGTTTGTCTCGTGACGGACAGTCCAGGGTCTGTCCCGCTGTTTGTCTCGTGACGGACAGTCCAGGGTCTGTCCCGGTGTCTGTCTCGTGACGGACGGTCCAGGGTCTGTCCCGGTATTTGTCTCGTGACGGACGGTCCAGGGTCTGTCCCGCTGTTTGTCTCGTGACGGACAGTCCAGGGTCTGTCCCGCTGTTTGTCTCGTGACGGAACGTCATGGGTCTGTCCCACTGTTTGTCTCGTGACGGACGGTCCAGGGTCTGTCCCGGTATTTGTCTCGTGACGGACGGTCCAGGGTCTGTCCCGCTCAGTCCCTCTTCCACTGATTCTATTTGAAGTCACAAGCCAAATGAAATCATAATCAATCTATCAGAATAATGAGTCTGTATTGGTGTTTGACCTGTTCTGATCCATATTGTGTTTTAAATCTGCTGCCATTGATCGTTTTCTTGATAAAAACGTAATGAATATAGCAAAGAGGCCGTCTTTTGAACGGCTCTTTAAAGAAGAACAGTTCCAGCTGGAGATATTTATAGAGACGTAATTTAACGTGTTTAGTTGTGCACAATCAAAACTGACAAGTTTTTCCCATGTTAACTTGTTTCTTCACACCCTGGCGTTTTATTCCCGGTGTTGGTTAAAAGGAGAATTGGTGTTTGAGTTTGCTTTGAGACGAAGGGGAATGATGTGATCCAGGGGCTTCAACCAAAACCCGTTCATGAATCCGTCTCCAGCTCGTTTTTGGGGATTAGAACCAACATTTAAAGTTCTTTTCGCTGCGCCAGCAGCACAGGCCCTTTTGAAAGCATCTCTTGTGGAATGACTTTGTATGGTTGATTCATTTAGCAGCGATGAGAGAAAATCTCCATTTTTTTTTTGCCCCCCCAATTCAAACGCATAATTTTGTTTATTTCTAACCAACTTAGATTGCTACAAAAACACGGCTAAAGCTTTACGAGGTTGAATATTTGCCCACAGTGACATTTACTGCTGCTTCGCGTTAAGAAGCCCGCCGCTCGCCTTCCAGCAGCATTAAAGACGTCCACAATTTTAGTGAGTTTGAGCCGACATCAGCATTTAATAGGTGTCATAAGTCAGTGAAGATTAACACTCTCGCCAGTTTTTGAAGATTTACGGCGGTGTGGGCTGAGAAGGCCACTGGCGAGACTCCATTCTTCATCTCCCTCTGTAATAATGTTAACTCGGAGGGGATATTTGCACGTTGATTAGATCACTCCCCATAAGCGTTCTTTCGACATGCCGGCTGTAACCTAATGTGTCCAGGAAACGTCTCGGAGGCCCAATTTCTGCAGAGGCTCTGGAGTCGTGCGCCGCTCGGGTGACAAATGGAAAGAGTTGCGTGTTCAGCAGTTCTTCTTTGAGTCCGACGTCGCGGAGGAGAATCGCAGAAAGCTTTGTGTCATGATGACACCGAAACCACAAAGAATTCTCATGTTTCAGGTTACCTTGGAAATCTTTGTTTCATCTGTGCAGCACGTCACTAAACACACCATCAAGAGTGTTTAAAAAACAAAAGAAAACAAGGTTTTCTCCTCCTTTTATTGTTTCACAACTAATTAAGAGAGCAACAGCAGAACACATGATCAGTGAAGAGAAAGACGTTCCAGCCAGAAAGCAACCAAACCTGTACGAGGAGTGAGGGAGAGAGCTCAAATGAGAATGGCTGAATGACCCTTCAATAAAAGCAAAGTTAATGCAGTGTGGGCAATCTGGGTACTTTTAAAGGAAAACTCAGAGGAGCTGCAAAACAGATGTTCCAGTCGGTGTTTAATGGTTAATGGCTAAATGCCCAGATGGAAATAAATCAAGTGAGATGTTGGAAGTGGCTCCGATTGACATGTCTTTTTTCAATCACACAAAGATCTTACGTAACTATAGAATGGGGGTAATAAAAAATATATATATGCACTAAATCCTACACCTGCATACAGCTGCTGCGTTTGAACATGTCTTTAACTTTCAGACACAGGTGGCAAAAAAACTATTGTCATGCAAAATGAGCATGGTGAAACTAGTGATTTAGGCCAACATCCACACAAGGAAAAAAACTCTTTTTTTGTCTCTGAGGTTCTCAAAGCAAATTCCGTTCACATGTCACTCTGAACACGGCCCAACACGAGGCTTCAGGGCATGAAGTACACATGTCAGGCCTTTAGGGGCGCTGTGACTCGGAAGAAGACACAGCACATAGAACCTTTAAATGTTTATATACCTGTACATAACTCTAGTTCTATAGGTCTATGCTGCTGCTCCTCCTGCTGCTAGCGTCAGTAGCTTCTGCAGCTCCACCGGAGCTTGTGGACCCTGATTGTTGTGGTTATTTGATGACATCACGGACCGCGGTGGGGGGAGCGACTTTGCCATCCACACCCCGGGGGGTTGGATGACGCGAGCCGGGGTTTTAGAATTTCCGCACTCAGGGACCTGTGTTCAAAAGAACCTGTTTTCACGCTTCTAAAACCGCCTCATCTGGTTTAGGTGAACCGGGTTCCTGGTGTGGACGAGCCTAAAGGCAGAAAGGGACATATTTCTGACATTGGAAAGGAAAAATGGAAGGACTTTTGATAAAAGCGCCAAAAAAAAAAACAAACATGAGTTACATATTACAGCTACAGTTACTGTTCTTTTAATGCCTGTGAATCATTGAACAATAACGTCTTTTTACTTAGAAACTGCAGGAAATCTTCAACCAAGACTCGACACTTTGTTTGCAAGTGATCATTTCGCTCTCGATGTGTTGAAGCAGAGGCGTCGCCTCGTTTCAGTTCAGGAGCAACAATCAGCCAAACCTCGTTTGGACCGGACCGGAGAAAATGGTGCCAGTTATAATAGTTCATTTCAGCTAATAAATTACCTTTAATCTACATGTGAGGAGGAGAAATTGTATCCCCTGTGAGTGAAAATCAAAAATAATCACACATAATGGGGGATAACTAGACCATTGAGGGATGTTTGGTTCCTCCTACAGAAGATGATCAGGCTAAAGAGACTAATTCATTAAGAGCTGGCTCCACGTTCAACCCTATTAGTGTTTCCCTATTTACATATTAATGTCAATTAAAAGACTTTTCCCACAGTTTGGATTGTGACTTCTCATTGCCGAGGGAAGACCTGGAACAAAAGTGCAATAAGGATGTGTTTTCACTCACTCACTCACTCACAAAGCAACACGGGGAAGCTGAAGTCTGATATCAAGTCGAGCTCTACGCTTCAGAAATTCAAGCTAAAACAGTCCTGAGAAAGTACCGACTGCTGTGCGTGTTCATTCTGCCCACAAGTCCAACATCTTTGTTTAAAAACGCTTTCTTTCCTATCATCTCAAGGATTGTTCTTGTTTTTTAAATGAAGAATTTGTGGGATTTACTGGCTAAAGAATTCCAACAATCAAGATTAAAAGTAATAAACACTAGAAATCTATTAGTCTGTGTGTAATGAATCGGTCTAAAGCAGGAGTGTGAAAGACGTTTTGACCCTTCAAGAAAGGTTTCAGCCTGATGTTTGACATCCCTGATCCATAGTGAGCGAGAGAAAGAGACATGGTTGTGAAAGTCGTCACATTATGTACAATCAAACAGACGAAACTAAAAGTATTTACCCGGGAGTGTGCCTCTGTATAGAAGTAAATTAACAGTAATGAGGGGAGTGGTTCTGGTGTGGTGATGGCAGATATAAATGGACGTAAGAGTATCGTTTGTAAAACTATGTTTGAGAGTTTTAAGCTAAACATATGTTAATTCATTAGTGAGGAAAAATAAAGACGGTTCTGTAAAATCCACAAAGAATTGAGCGTCTCGGCAGATGAGGTTTTTAAAAGGTAGAACAACTTGTTGCTCCTCGGGCCTCTGGGCGACTGACGGTTGCTCTGGTGGACTGGAGGTTCGTCCTCACAGTCTGGGACAGGAGCAGGACTGTCCCCCCCCACCACCACCACCACCACCACCACCACCACCACCACCACCACCACCACCACCACCACCACCACCGCCGCCCCCGGGCCGTTGAGCATGAGCTCATTCAGGAGATTTGACGAACAAACTCTCCTGTTTGAAGTCCTCGGTGCGGCTTTTCTTTTCCGACCGGCTTCTGAAGCGTCTTCATGTGTGAACCACTCGTCCCCTCTCTCGCTCCGCCGCTCTTCGGTTGCCGTGGCGATTCCTGGCACTCCAGAGGTGCCTGGTGACGGGCAGAAGTCTTTTTTTAACGTAACAGAGTTTTGTTTTCGGAGAAATCACAGTTTCTGGGATCGTGGAGAGGCGCTCTTCGGGCCCCGTTTCCACGACCTTTTCAAGTGAGGAGACAAACTTTTTGTTGCATTTTAAGGCGTCGATTCCCGGCCAGCATTTGTGTTTCCTATGCAGGTAGTGCATGGGCTCCAACGTCGGGTTCAAAAGGCCACAGGAGGGCGCCGTCGGTTGTTTTTTGTAATGAAACCACACGGGCGTGTGTGCAGAGAACCCGACGTTCTCGTGGACTGATGACGAAGTTGATGCCATCAGGAGAAAGAAAGAAAATAGATAGAAAACTACTGATGTGGACGATAAAACGAGAATACGACCTCGAGTCAAACTACTGCGGGTCGGCCATGTTTGCTTACAAGTGGATGAGCAGAAGGGACCTAAGTACTCTTGGTATCCTCGGAGCCCCGTGTACAACAGTCAATCCTGGCCTACTTTTCCTGTTTTATGCTTTTGATGTACGATGAGGTCAATTTTAACTCGGGGCCAAAAATGTGTACCGGTAATATAATTTAGTAAATGTAATATGAACAAATAGATGATTAATTCTGTTCAATGTTTCCCGGAACACAGAGAAAGCATCTCGTGTTTTTACTTCGCTCACTACTGATGTAAAACATGTGTTTTCATACAGTAGCATGCACTGTGTTGCATTAGGCAGGAACGCGCATCAGAGAACCGCCTCAGTGCACAAACGGCTTTACAACAAAACCATCCGTTTTAAGGAAAGTAATCTGATTTCAGGGTGAAGAAATAATCACATTTAGTGTATTTTCGCAAGCGGGTCGGTGTGGACCCAAGCAGCACGTGTGAGCGTCTAGAAGAAGAGGAGGAGAGTGTCGTGGGGGCGTTAGCAGCGTCATCCAGAGGCAGGCGGCGGCGGCGTTGGCGGCGGCGGCGGCGGGGGCTCGGGGCTGATTCCTGCGGCCTGGCGCTCAGGCGGCCAGTCGGGATCCTCGCAGGGTCTCAGCCTCCATTCATGTAGCAGCACGATCCAAAGATTACCGCACCGCTTCCACCGCCCTGCCAGCCGCCACACAAATTGCTTACAGCATGTGGAAAGCATGCGCTCACGCTAAAGTGAGCGACCATGTGGCGGCGTTTCAGCAGCAGGCACTCAACAGCTCCATTGTGCTGCATTTGAATGAAGGGTTTTTTTTTTTTTTTTTTTAAAGGCACACGGAGCGTAAACGGCTCCGACTGAAGTCTTTTCCTTTTGGCTTGACAATATTTCAACGGAAGATTCTGACCCGGGTCGGAGCAATTTCCAAATAATCTCCAAGTGGTAGAGAATTCAGCCCAAAGTGACGATTATTCAATTAAACTAGCATTAACAAACCCTGTGAGCACCTCATAAAGCCTCTTCCTTCAAGTCGCACCTTAATGACTAATTGTAATTTGGGGATTAAAGTAAATTAGCGGTCGCGAGCGGCGGCTCTCCTCCTTGTTAAGTGATCGGAGGTGTGAGTTTAAGCTCCTCTGCACAGCCCCACGCCATCTGTGACCTCTTCTGCAAGCTAATGAGAGTTGTTGTGTAATTGCGTCCCTCCAAACTTCTGCACACGCTGAAAAGCACCGGCTTCATTAAAGGCCAGTCGCAGTTCCTCTGGGGACGCTGAGCGATAACTCGCCGCCGCCGACCGCGGCCAAACAGTGAGTCCATTGACCGCATGTAGAGTTCAGCCTGCATCTTCCTGCTCTTATTTCTTTCAGCAAACACGTAAATGGCCAATAAAACTCCAATAAAACTCACTTATTTTAGTTCCAGACAGTTTTTTTTTTATTACATTTGACTTGCTTGTCTTCAAATTTGTATTTCAGGATGTTAGAATAAATAAAAGGTTCATCTTCACTAATAAGATATACGATATAATATTAGTGTAGTAATATGTCCATGCAGTGATTGTATATGTTGTAGGAAGGGTGCAGATAAAAATTCAGTGAATCACAGTGATGACAGCTCGGCTAATGTGTTACAGCAACACAGCCGTGCACATCAGTAGGACAGGACGCGATTGCAAGTCTCACTGAAAGGATTTTCCACATATTTTATTTTGAGTAACTAGTAATTAACTGAACTGCTTTTTACTGCTTAGGAAGCGAATCGACTATTACTGTAACACTAAGAATAATAACACTGCAGACATGCGTGTGTAGATTTATTTTAATGTGTGTTGTTGTATATGTGTGCATATATATAAATGTGTGGAGACATTCTGCTGTTCCAGTTGGGGCGAGAGGATGGAAGGAGGGAGAAGGAAAGGACAGATGGAATGTAGGGAGGGATTCCAACCCGGGGTCTGGTCGGCGGCGACCGGAAATAAAATGCACATATTCAACAAAACATACAAAAAGACACCAAAAAAGAACAAGTAGAAGATGGTAAAAACATTAAGACTAGATATCTTACTCAAAGTTGGGTTTTTTTTCATTTTATTTTCCGTAATTTACAAACTATAACTACTTATTTCACGGTCTTTGAACCCTGCAGCTTAAACAATGACGCGGCGAATTTGGGGGATTTTTATAGTTAAACAGCATCATGGAGCCGAAACACGAGCGATGCGTTCAGCTGCATCACGTTGTTTTTCTTATTCTTCTTTTTAAATGTAGTGGGTTTGGCTGATATTCAGGCACGTCGATATAAATCCCGGCATTTATTTTGAACACGTCCACTCGGCCCCGTTCGCAGAACAATTTTCAAGTGGAAATAGAAAACCTTTATCGGGCTTCGTTTTCACAAAACACAACTTTTTGAAAGTCTCTGTAGAAACGGAGGAAAACGGAACTTTTGTGAAACGCTGCTGCTGCTGCTGCGCCGTAGGAGACTATTTATTCCAGCACAAAGAAGTCAAAGTCGACGACATTCAGAAGAATGGAAGTCGACGCTTGCCTTCTGTGCTGGGATTAAATTATTAATATTCTCTTGTTTTAAGCAAAAAGTTTTGCAGCTTATGTTTCCCAGAGACTTTCTGCTAGACTGGACTAATCTGGTATCCCTGCTTAATGCACAGACACAAGACCGGAACTGATCCACTTCTTCAGCTTTAGGCAAAAAAAAAAAAGAAAGAGCGAGAGAGAGAGAGAGAGAAAATCCCCCAATATTGAACTTTTAGTCTGTTAAACTGTTTCAGAACAATAATGAATAAACTTGTTCTTAAACAAGCTGCCAGAGGTGAGTCTCTGAGGCAGATTTTAAAACCTGCTCGCAGACCTTCGCTGCTCTCTGGATGTCAGACTAATGTCAGGGGAGGATTTAATTCACAAAATTGAATTTAAGTTTGAGAACTTGCAGTTATTTGTGTCTGTATTTCTGGTTAAGGCAAATAATTAATTGTTGTTTTGGTGGTAACAGTTCAGTAATTTAAAAAATTAAATAAATAAAATAGCTCCAAGCTCGACCAGCAGAGACTTTTCCTTCTGCAGTAGAGGTCATGTAGAGCACTTAGTGAGTATCTCAAGGATATTAAACTTATTTTGGTTATAAATGCTTCATAATGCTGTACCTAAATAGATTCCTGTCATTGTTACCACCTGAACAAAATCATCTGTATGTCCTCCTCATCACACTGTAAAAACCTCGTGCTT
The DNA here is from genome assembly GCF_963422515.1 of Blennius ocellaris. Taxonomy (NCBI): domain Eukaryota; kingdom Metazoa; phylum Chordata; class Actinopteri; order Blenniiformes; family Blenniidae; genus Blennius; species Blennius ocellaris. Next base: position 35,380,256 of record NC_137650.1, on the reverse strand, counting down.
CATTTCTTTTTAACGTTTTTAACTGAAAGATTCAACGTTTACTTTATATGTTTATAACTATTCTTGCGCAATATGAATACCAGTGCCGGCATACAACTTAACTCCTCTTCTGAAAACATCATTGTAAAATATTCACACCGGATCAATATTTGATCACCTCGCTGCAAAACATCTTGTTTTTTCCCCGTCAGCGCGTCTGATTGGTTCATATCTTTAAAGTCTTACTAGGATTCATCAAATTTATATGAATTCACTCGCGCTGTCACAAATTAACGCGTTAATTTAAGTAATTGATTTGAAATGTTTATTCCTTTAAAATGCATGAGCAGCGTTTGTGAATGTAACACCGTGACTCCAGAGCAGCATAATACCCAGTAGAATAATATTAAGGTCGAAAGTTTCACTTTAAATGTTTCCTGATGACTTATTTATAAAGTGAAAGTCATTAGTTTTACTTTGAAAAGCCGAATTTTACAACCACAGTAGTAATCCTGAAGCAAAACAGCGGGTTGCCATGTTGGCTGACCAGGAGCGTGCGTGTGCGTGTGCGTGTGCGTGTGCGTGTGCGTGTGCGTGTGTGTGTGTGTGTGTGTGTGTGTGTGTGTGTGTGTGTGTGTGTGTGTGTGTGTGTGTGTGTGTGTGTGTGTGTGTGTGTGTGTGTGCACTTTTGTTAGATATTTATTAATTCATTAATGGTTTTATTATTTTGCTGATCTTGGAGAGAAACAGTTTCCCCAAAAGCTAAAAGGACGTTGTAAAAACAGTCTTTTAATTTAAATAAAGTCTCAGTGTGCTGAGTCGACATTAATTCCGTGGTTTTCCCTGAATAATTATCCATTACAAGCTTCAGTCTTCAGGAGAACAACAATGCGGTTAATCGCAATTAATTACAGAAAATTGTGCGATTAATTAGTTAACTTTTTTTAATTGATTGACTGCGCTAAAATGTACATAAAACAACAAGCCTGAACGTGCGCACTGCGCTCATGAAACTGGTGTAGGCCCTGTTCACATGGCTCGCTCGGGTCAAAACTTAAAGACTTTCATTGTGTCTGTTTCCATGACAACGGTGCTCTGGGCCTCAGGAGACACAACTTTTTGAAAACAATTTAACCCTTTACAATACGTCTTGTCTAGTAAAAGTAACTTCAGTACACACACAAAAATAAAAAAAAACCTGCTCAAGTACAGTAACAGAAGTAACCGTGATTCATTACGTTCCAGCTCCGGTTCTAACCCACAGTTCTAAATCCAGTCTTTGTTCAGATCAGCTGACTTGTTTATTTCTGCTATCAGAGGTGAAGCTGAATCTCACTGATTGATAGAATTATAGAAAGGAAAAGCTAGAAACCTCCTGGAGGTCCAGCCTCCATCAGAGCAGCTCAGGTTGGACGCGTCCTCCCGACCTGGACATCGAGACGGTTGGGAGATTTCCACGCCTGTCCAGTAGGGGGGGGGGGTGCTCCGGTTTCACTGAATGCGACGCGGCGTGAGGCGTTTCTGTCGCGTCGCAGCGATTCTCTGGTTCCCATCAGCCTCCCAGCACTCTGCCAGACCGATTCACTCTGCTGAAATGAGTCGTCTCTCGGTTAAACCAGTCCCTAATCCACCGGGCTCTGTGAGACGGTGATCCTCACTATATCGTTTCATTTTCACCTAATGCATTGTGACAAATGCCCGTCCGCCCCCACGCTCTGAACGAATCCTATTGTTCGTAAAGATGGCCGCGCGTCGCTTTATAACCTGTCACATCCGGTCCGGGCTTTCTATACATCGGCCCGGCTGTGTGGAGCCACAATGTGCTTCAGGTCGTTGAGGATCAAAGCGTCGTCTCTCTCGTCTCGCCACTTCCCACTTTGTACCGTCGGTTTGTGAATCGGCTTCATTAGCGTGTCGGCGGCGGTCAGCTTTTCCAAAACGACATCGTTGTTGGAAAGGTGGCAAACACATATGTTTTTACAGTGACTATCAAAATAAGACTACTAAGTTGGATTGTTACTACGGTGACTTTCAAAATAAGACCACTAAGTTGAAATGTTATTATGGTGACTTTCAAAATAATACTACCAAGTTGGATTGTTATTACGGTGACTTTCAAAATAAGACCACTAAGTTGGATTGTTATCACGGTGACTTTCAAAATAAAACTACCAAGTTGGATTATTATGGTGACTTTCAAAATAAAACTACCAAGTTGGATTGTTATTACGGTGACTTTCAAAAGAAGACCACCAAGTTGGATTGTTATTGTGGTGACTTTCAAAATAAAACTACCAAGTTGGATTGTTATTATGGTGACTTTCAAAATAAGACCACCAAGTTGGATTGTTATTACGGTGACTTTCAAAATAAGACCACCAAGTTGGATTGTTATTGTGGTGACTTTCAAAATAAAACCACCAAGTTGGATTGTTATTACGGTGACTTTCAAAATAAGACCACCAATTTGGATTGTTATTACGGTGACTTTCAAAATGAGACCACCAAGTTGGATTGTTATTACGGTGACTTTCAAAATAAGACCACCAATTTGGATTGTTATTACGGTGACTTTCAAAATGAGACCACCAAGTTGGATTGTTATTACGGTGACTTTCAAAATAAAACTACCAAGTTGGATTGTTATTACGGTGACTTTCAAAATGAGACCACCAAGTTGGATTGTTATTACGGTGATTTTCAAAATAAGACCACCAAGTTGGATTGTTATTACGGTGACTTTCAAAATAAGACCACCAAGTTGGATTGTTATTTCGGTGACTTTCAAAATAAGACCACCAAGTTGGATTGTTATTACGGTGACTTTCACAATAAAACTACCAAGTTGGATTGTTATTACGTGACTTTCAAAATAAGACCACCAAGTTGGATTGTTATTACGGTGACTTTCAAAATAAAACCACCAAGTTGGATTGTTGTTACGGTGACTATCAAAATAAGACTACCAAGTTGGATTGTTGTTACGGTGACCTTCAAAATAAGACCACTAAGTTGGATTGTTATCACGGTGATTTTCAAAATAAGACCACCAAGTTGGATTGTTATTACGGTGACTTTCAAAATAAAACTACCAAGTTGGATTGTTATTATGGTGACTTTCAAAATAAAACTACCAAGTTGGATTGTTATCACGGTGACTTTCAAAATAAAACCACCAAGTTGGATTGTTATTACAGTGACTATCAAAATAAGACTACCAAGTTGGATTGTTATTATCGTGACTTTCAAAATAAGACTACCAAGTTGGATTGTTATTACGGTGACTTTCAAAATAAGACCACCAAGTTGGATTGTTATTACGGTGACTTTCAAAATAAGACCACCAAGTTGGATTGTTATCACGGTGACTTTCAAAATAAAACTACCAAGTTGGATTATTATGGTGACTTTCAAAATAAAACTACCAAGTTGAATTGTTATTACGGTGACTTTCAAAATAAGACCACCAAGTTGGATTATTGCATTTTCATATAAACCGACCCCCAAAAGGCAACGAACGCTTGCATTTCACAGGAAAACATAATTAAACGGGGTATTATTCAGTGTCTGTGACCCAAACATCCGTCTTATAAACCTTCTCTTTCTCTCTTTGTCACATTTCATCTCCATCCTCCGTCTTTCCTTCTCACCGGCACACACATTCTGTACGTCTTATGGACTTGACATTGAATGGAGTGTTTTTGCTGAAACACAAAAGGTTGCCTTTGGCACTGCCCACCACTGGGTGCTTGTTTAGAAAGTTGACCGTGGAAATGGAGGAGAGTTTGCATGTTCTCTCCGTCGCTGCCGGGCAGGTTGGCGTCCTCCCTCTACCTAAAGTCATTCAGGTCGTGTTCACCGCAGGCTGTGCACTGGCAGCAGGTGTGAGTGTGAATCTGTGGGGGATTGTCCCTCTGCGTTGGCCTTGTCTGGCAACCCGCCCGGACTTTTTTTTTTTTTTACTTCTGTGTTTTTGGCCCCAGATCAGCTGGAATAAGCTCCAGCTCTCCGAAAACCAGTAAATGTGCAATGTCATGGCGAGAACCGACTAGTTTCTCTGCTTCACCTGAGAAGACGTGGATTTTTCTTTTATTTCAGCAAATAAAATTACTATTAAAACTAAAGTCAAACTTAAAACTGTAGAACGTCAGAGAAGAATTATTATTATTGGGATAGAGCTTTCTAATGAGGTATTGCTTGTGTTGCTATGTGGACTATCAAGTGAGCTACGAATGTTTTTCTGGATTTTCTAGCCTGGGATCTTTATGTTTGGCGTGAGCAGGTGACCTTTCCAAGATGGCGGCGCTGTACGCGCCATCGCATCAACATGTGCTGATAGGCTGTGTGGCATCGAGAGTTCATATCTATGTCGTGACTCCCAGTCCAGATTCTCCTGGAACTCGGTAGTTTTATTTTGACAGTTGCCATAGCAACAATCTAATTTGGCCGTCTGTCAACTGGAATGTCTGCTTTCTCTCAACGTTACTGTTTAGAGTGTTTTGTTCTCTGCAGGCGTGTGTGTGTGTGTGTGTGTGTGTGTGTGTGTGTGTGTGTGTGTGTGTGTGTGTGTGTGTGTGTGTGTGTGTGTGTGTGTGTGTGTGTGTGTGTGTGTGTGTGTGTGTGTGTGTGTGTGTGTGTGTGTGTGTGTGTGTCATTACAAACAAACAGCGCCCACTAGTGGCCCAACATGCTCACTGCATCGTTTCTGCAACACTTCTGTCATTTCTGTGTAAACGGACCAACTTTTCAAAAGGTTGATGTGGAAACATGAAACTAACAAAAAAAATTGCGATTTTTTTTTTTTTTTGGTTGAATTTATTGCAGCAATAGAGACAAATTAAACCTGTGATATGCGCTTCAGTGCAAACACTGTAACTGTATCACAATATACAAAAATGTTATTTTAACATGTTGGTCGAAAGGACTTTTTAAAAAAATGTGTATCTTTAAAAGGTTTTCTACGAGTTAAAATCTGCTAAAATCTAAAATCAATTTTGAGCAGTGATTCGAATGTATTTCAGTTATTTTGGGTATTTTAAGTGTGGAAAATGTCTAGTTAATACCCATTATTCTACGTAATTTAAAGGTGATTTGATTGTAAGTCTTTGATTCTTGGCTTATATTTAAGTCTCTATTTGTTTGTATTTAAAGGGTTTTTTTTCACCTGTTTGGCCAGGACAACTTTCAAAATAAAAGAAAGTAAAGGAAACAAAGTGGTCATTGAGTGAATTCCAGTCTGGTTTCTGGAGCAAACTAAAACCTCACAGAAGTGAGGAGAAGTTGACGGTGTCGTTTAATTTATTCACCCCGTGGAATTGTTTTTAACTTCTCACTAGCGGGGAAGCAGTTCTCCTCCGGTACAAACCGTCGCCCTGAAAAAAACTTCTAAATCTCTTGTGACAGGCAAACTAATCACACAACTCCTCCGAAGAACAACAAACTGGAGTCACTTCAAGGATCCACACTATGGATTAACGATAACTGAGGGTAACCCTTCACCAGTCCAATCCCGCCAGGAAGCACAACAACTGCAATCAGCAGATTTGGCTCCTCGGACGCGGCGGCAACCGTTTTCATCAGCCCTGCGTCATGAAATTGAGTTGTGTGGAAAGAAAAAAACTGGCTGCTGTTTATTTTCCCAAATTTTCCTGCGCTGCGAGCAAAAAAGGGCTGCATTATTTATGCTTCCCGGTCTGTTTACCGCAAAGTCCCCGAAGTCATTATCTCCTGAAGGAGACGCGCAGCGAGGCTGCATGTGCAACGTTTTATGATTTTATGATGATGGTGCAGCCTGACGGGGTGGGGGGGGTCCATCAAGATTCAACGCGAGATCATCCATTTTCATTACGTCTTTGTCTATTTAGTGCGTTTATGTTTATTAGTCCGAAGCTCCAGCAGCATTCTTCTACAATCACCGGTTAATTACATGAATTGAGGATATTAAGCTGCAAAACGACTTCTAATAAAACTCCTAATAAAAAAAAAAGGTTTTATCACCAGTTTAAGTTCAACCCTCTCCGTCACAATGTCTTCTACATCAATAAGTGATTGGTGAAACGGCTCCAGCTTAATAATTTCTCTCGTCATTCAGAGGAACTCGATCCGGACGAGCGCAAACAATTCTTGTAATCAGGAGCCCCCCCCCGAAATTAGTTTCGTTTTTTTTTAAATGAGATGTGTGGTATGTGCGCCACGCCGCCGCTAATGGAGCAGATTTGTCTTCGTGAGGTCCGGTCGTCTTGTTAAAGTCTGGCGCAGCTTGTCTGAAGTCATCGACAAGCAGAGGGCGACGTTCTGAAGACAAAGATAAAGCCGCTGCTCTGCTGCAGTGGGAATCCAAATGTAATGATGTTCGGTGAAAAACCTGGAAGAATGAGAGAAAAGTGGCAACCCCAGTTATCGAGAGCAGTAATAGTCAAAACAATCATTTTTCTTGCGCAAGGGCAGAGACAGGAAGTCACCTCACATCTCGTTCATCGATCTGCCAAGTTCTTCCCTTCTTTGCCCGTTTTTACTCACACCGTTGAAGTAGGCGGTTACTTTCTCGTTCCATGATACAACAAAGCAGGTTAACACTGGTTCTCAGGCCTGTGTGTGTGTGTGTAAGTACATTTCTATGTGAGCTGAGAAGGTAGAAATGCCCTAAGATAAGATGTTCCTCCGGCCCGAAGGCCAGAGACCTTGAAGACATCTCAGAGCGGCGCCGTTAAAATATCTTCTCATCAGTAGAAGGTACGACGACTCGTGGCCTTGCAGTCGTGAGCAGCGTTCAACACAAACATGCATGAATCAACGATAACTTGCAATATGTTAATTCCCATTATACCAAGTACTAATAAGTAATATAAAGTACAAATTCACTTATCAAATGAAGGTGCTCATGAGGGTAATAACTGTACGTATTGTAACTGGAAATGTGAGGTGTGAACGATGTGCTGAAGTCCCGTAACTGGCTTTAAAGTCCTAGTGAAATGTAAAACACTACTTTGCAAAAAACGATAGTTGGGGTACTACTTATAAGGTTTCTCCGACTCTGCCCCACCACTGTTGTCGCATAACAAAGTTATTTGAATTTTGAATCTCCAGCCGAAGAAGTCGGGGGAATCCTTCTTCGTGACGTCAAGAGTTGTGCAGATCTCCATCTGTTGTGTTTATATCGGCTTGTTTCCTCTTAAATATCCAAGTTTTTACAGTGTTTTGAAGTTATAGTCGGCGTTTTATGAGCCTTGATGAAAGATTGAGCCTGGAAGAGACCAAGGGAGGAAAAAAGGAGCACAGGCGGCGGGAGCGGCTAGCCGTTAGCTCGCGGGAGCCGCTAGCTCGAGCGGCTAGTAGACGGTCAAGTAACACCTGGACTCATCTTCGGTGATTCCGCAGTCGGAAAAGCGCTTCGACGTGTTGGATCCAGGAAGCCGGTCGTTCTGCCAAAAGTCAGAACTCAAAGCCTCAAAGGTGAAAACTGGCGGCTGCTGAGGCGAGGAGACGAGGACGAATGGAGGACGAAGCGTCTTCTGCTTCCTCAAACATGTTCCAGACGGGGTCACCGATGGCAGAACCACCTTCTGTGTCTTCTTCATCAATCACTGGGTTTGAGATGATGATGATGATGAAATATGGTTAAATTCAGCCTCTTCGTGGTCAAAGCTCTGATCCTCCATAATGTAAACACAACTTGGGCGTGTGCACAACTCGTGATGTCACTCTGTTATTGTCAGAAGCTCCGCCCAGCAGCGGAAATGGCGCCGCTTATCGGCTATTTTCTCGCAGATTGCCGTGTTTTAACATTTTACCCTTCAGCCAGTTAGCATGAAAATGTCCCTAGAAGCAACAGCCAGAGTGTTTTGGAGGTGGAATTTTCATTTCACTAGGACTTTAAGTTGTGTTTCCCTTCTGAAGCCAGCGTGTGTGACGTTAGAAACTGAAGCAAATCACTGGAAGACTCCTCAGCTGGTGAAGTCAGAGTTCAACTGGAGTAGCAACTGAGGTTGCTCGTTGATATCGTGGAGGGAAATACACATTTCAGTACACGTTACTACACATTTATTCCTCCATCTCACCTTGTTTGACTGAGCTTATTGTTTGTCATGTGGCGCTGCCAACAATAATATTTAGTCGGTCTCCCCGGTTTCTTTACCCTCTGCTGGACTTTGAGCTTTTCAACAGAACGATTAACAGCTTTTGGGCTCCGTTTACGCAACGTTTCAAGTTAGACTGTTTTTGTTTTCATTTAAGAACATTTTAACTTTCACACGACAATGTTAGGAAAACGTCAATTTCCACAGAAATACCAGAAATTACGAAAGAGGTGTAGTTAAGGTGCCAGATCAGGAGCTCCAAACATGAACACTGGGAGAACAGAGACGTTCTAGTGGACAGACCACCAGGTTGTTATTATAGCGACTGTCAAAATAAAATTACAAAGTTGGATTGGTATTATGGCGACTGTCAAAATAAAACCACCAAGCTGGATTGTTATCCCCCGCCGTGGCCGATAGGCCCCGAAGGGGGATCTTGAAACAGTCTCCGTACGTCCGTCCGTTCGAACGTTTCTACCTATATGTCGGCAACCCCTGGGCCCACAGTGACCAAACTTCACATGTGGATACATCTCAGAGGGGGAAGGGATACTATGGTGACCTTGACCTAATTTGCATATTAAGTAGGTCACAGGGTCACGAAGTGCTTAAAAACACATTTTGGGCTCTGGAGACCTAGGTTTTTGAGCTAGTGCTCTGAAATGTTATACACACCTACTAGTACTCTGGGGACACCCTCCAGCATACCAGGTGACCTGACCTTGACCTTGACCTTGAAGATTGGTAGGGTCTGAAGTTTGCTCGTCATGGTTGCACAATACATGTATTTTCATATAAACATTTCTCCTCATTTCTCAGCAGTTCCTGGGCCCACAGTCACCAAACTTCACACATGGACACTCCACCTGGGGAGAAGGGGCACCATGGTGACCATGACCTCATTTGCATATCAGGTCACAGGGTCACTAAGTGCATAAAAACACCTTTTGGGCTCTGGAGACGTATTTTGACATAGCTTATGAAGAAGACCTTTCAGGTTCTACATAATTATCTACTAGGACCCATGGAACACCCTCTAGTGTACCAAGTGTGCTGCCTTAGAGCTGGCTTTGTGAGAAAATATAAAGCCCTCCGGCGGGGGATTAGCCGAGCAACGGCCTTCTTGTTATTATGGTGACTGTCAAAATAAAACAACCAAGTTGAATTGTTATTACGGTGACTTTCAAAATAAAAGTACGCAGGAAAACATGGACTGGGAGTCACGACACTGGAGGCGGCCACTGTTCTCATCTACTGAGCATGTGCAGAAGAACTTCTGACTACAACCATGGCGATCATGCCTGGTAGCATTTCAGAAAACTTGCATTTTCCTCCGTTTACACCAGTGGTTCTCAATTATTTTCTGTCATGCCCCCCCTAGAGGACAACATTTTTTTCAGCCCCCCCCCTCCCCCCCCCCCCCCCGAATTGTACTACCATTGAGAACCTGATAATATTTATTTATTTATCTGTATAAACCACTGTATGATTTTCTGGCACCAGCATTCTGCATACAATGGCCTGATTATCAAAATAAATCAATAAAATGAGCTGGAGGCCCTTTTTTTATCGTTCAAGCATGAATAAAGACACTAATACTGAAAGTTGCGCCTGCCTCACGCCCCCCCTGACACCCCACCACGCCCCCCCAGGGGGGCTCGCCCCACCATTTGAGAAGCACTGGTTTACACTGAGACAGAGTTTCCAAAAAGTCGCGTTTTCACCGTTTCCATGGAGATGGAGTCGGAGCGTGTTCGAAAAATGGTGTTTTCGAAAAATTGCGTTTTCCCTCCATTTCCGCGGAGCGTTTTTGTAAAGGTCCGCTTTGGGAGCCGTTTTCAAAAAGTTGCACAACAAAAGTTTAGCATTAATCGGGGCCTAAAATAAGTGCGAGCTTAACTTTTTAAAACTACCAGTGAATGTCAAGCATCATTTAGCTGCACAGAGTCTCAGTTTTTTAATCTTTGCCAATTATCGCATGACCGAGATTGTTTTATAAAGCTACGTGAACCCAAATGCCAAGCTAAGCTAATTTAAGGCTAAGAAAAGCTAAACTGATGAGGAGTGGCGTGTGGAGTTGGTGATGTTTCAGTTTGCTCTCGAGGATGTTGTGTCGCAGATTGTTGTTATTTGTAGACCAAGCCAGAGCAGCTGGAGGCCATTCAGCCACACGGTAATGTACGACAATGCAGCATTCACATCTATACTACAGATGTGCAAATAAAAGTCAGCATTTATGCTCAAGTGGCTCCTCAAGAGAAAAGAAAAAAAAGTGTGTTAAAAGAGTGTCAGCCAGTGGATGTTAATGGTTCAGAACAAACAGAAACCCCAATTTTCTCTCAAACACTCTGAATTTTTTCTTTTCATTTGTTTTCCAGTGACAGGATGAGGAAACCGTCCCACGTCCAGCTGCTTCCTGGCATCAAAGAGAAGCGATCAGTCGAGCCACACGTGTGGACATTGTGCCGCGATGAGTCTGCGCTTCGCTGTCTCTTAGTCAGACCTGCCTCCTTTTTTTTTATTTATTTCATACACGGTGAGTCGAAGGAAGTGAGCCAGGACAGCTGGAGGCGGTGATTTGAACCAGACGTGAACATCTGAGGTGTTCGGTGAGTGGAAAAATATAATGTATATAATACCTGTATGCTGATGTGTGAGACAAATTTCATTTCATCGATAATATATTGTTGAAATCGCAGAACTTTCTTATTTTCTCCCGTCAGATCAAACAGTTCCAAAAATACTTGAGTTTTTATTTCCTTAATGTTTGACCCCAGGATGATGATTGTAAACACTTTTAAATGAATATGCTTTGTTCTTATTTTTATTTTAATGTTGTAAAATCTTCAGTTGTGTTAGTTAGATATTATTCTGAAAAAGAAATTCACACCCAATCAATCAGGTCAACTGGAAGAAGTTTCATCCCTTATATAAGAGGCTTCATCAGTTCATGCTGTTCTCAGGTATTCAAACTCTTTTGACTTGTCAATGTTTGTTGATTTATCTTTTTGATGCTGTTTTAGTTTCCAAACTGCTGCGGTGGTCCTGCAGTTTTAGAGCATGTGTGAGTCAAAGCCCTGAGATGCAGCTGCTGTGATTCATACTGCTGATGCTCCTCTGTGGGTTTGTTCAGTCAACATGTCAGATGTCATCAACAAAGGCGGAGGAAGACCCAGTTTCAATGCCTCTTGGATATTTTGGCCAGTAATCTTTAAACTAGAAGAGAAAGGGGTTTCCAATGGGGGGATAGCAAGGCGCTCCTCAAGTCGTCATGCACTAATGTCAGTTGTCATGGAAACATGACGTCCCCCATCAATATTAGGCGTCATGGACGCCTCATGGGAACTGGATGCTCCACATGTTGTCAAGCTCCATTGTCATGGTAAGGTCATGTCATCAGGCTCTGTTGTCGTGGACACATGATGTCATCAGGCTCTGTTGTCATGGAAACATGATGCTCCCTATGTCATCAGGCTCAATAGTCATGGAAAAATTATGTTGTCAGGCTCAGTTGTCATGGAAACATGATGTCATCAGTTGCCATGGAAACATGATGTCAGTTGCCATGGAAACATGATGTCAGTTGTCATGGAAACATGTCATCAGTTACCATGGAAACATGTCATCATGCTCAGTTGCCATGAAAACATGACGTTATGATGATTGAACATGTCAGCTTAAAGCAGACCAAACACTCCACACACACACACACACACACACACACACACACACACACACACACACACACACACACACACACACACACACACACACACACACACACACACACACACACACACACACACACACACACACACACACACACACACACACACACTGCCTTTGCATTGAGAGTACCAGCTGAACTTCAGAGTGTCACCAATGGAAGTATTCAGTGACTGTGAGGAAAACCTTCCCTGTGTTTTCCTCACAGAACAAATAACTGCACTGACAGTATTGTGAGAGTTTCCTTGGTCACGGAGCATCCGAGAACTGATGAAACAAAGAAAAGAAAAAAAACTATGTTGTATTGAAAACAAAACAACTTGCCGAACTGTCATGGAGGCAGTTTGATGAGTCAGACAGTGGAAGGTTATTTCACAGTGAACCCCCCGCTGTGCAGAAGAGGACCCACTTTTTCCTCACTTCAGGATAAGAGTTCAGGAAGCACGGCGGCAGAAAGAGCACATTACTGACATTGTACAATTTTCCTGGAATTACCAGCCATTGTGAAATGACTTCTGTTACGACACGGACATTGAGTGCACAGGAGAATGGATTCGTTCTGGGGCCATTATCGCAGACTGAAAAGAAATAACTTCATTAGAGCAGGGGACATACTGTGAGCCTGGGAGCTGCAGCTGGAACTGATGGGGGGGGGGGGGGGGGGGGGGGCGTGAATGACAAAGAAATAAATGGAAAAGGCTTAAATTAGGCAAAAGTAAACATAATGTAGTTACAGAGGGAAATTGATGTTAGAAGTGTAGGAATTAAAAAGACATTAGAACTGCAGGATAGAGGAAATGTGTGTGTGTCACTCAAACACTCAACTCTCATTGTGCAATGCCGCCTATTGTTTCCTGCAATTATGCAAATGTGAGCTGGCTGATCACGGTACTGGATGTACTGGATGCACTGTTCGTACACAGTTTATCCACAAAAATGTCCGCACGGCGCGGCGTTTCAGCAGCCTGAAAACAATCAGTTAATTTTTTTTGTTAAAGGGTTCCAGAAGTGGAGACATTTGAAAATGCTGCTTTTGGGTATTCCTGTGGCGGGGTTACAGCGCCACCTATATGTACTACATCGTTTTGAGTGGTTTATCTATTATCTATTATAACTTTGCACTGTTTTTAAATCATGTTAAGCACTTTGTATTACCTTGATGTATAAAAAAACATGGTATATAAGGGAGGGTTTTCGTGGTGTTTCATGGTGTGGATGCAGATGTTTCCTGTTCAGGTTGGAAACGGGAAGCAAAAAGATTGTTTGGGCTCGCGTGCAGCAACGTTCTCAAGTGAAAAGGGGAAACTTTTATTGGGTTTTGGGCCTCCGTTGCTCGGAACTCAGTGACTACAGTATTGGAATGTGTATTATATATATATAATAGTAATCCAACTTTATCGTCTGTCCAGTCAAACGTCAGCGTACTCCCCATCGTTGATAATTATAGCGTGTAGTGTCATTACAAAAACACCCAACAGCACCACCCTGTGGCCTGGCATGCTCACTACATAGCTTTCAGCGTTTCCACCATTTCCACTGTGTTCTTAAGCTTCCTGTCTGAACCGTCAGCCGTCTTCTCTCTGCAGGCCTCCAGCACCACGGTCCACCTCGGGCGTCCGCTGCAGTGGAATTAAAGATTGTGACAGGTTTTGCATGTTGCACTTTTTCTGTGAACACTGGACTCGGTCCAGAAGCTGTGTTTCCTCTGGAGAGCGTGATGCTTCAACTCTCTTAACACTGGAGGCGGAAAGAACAGAACGCTGAGTCTCCCTGGAGCCGAGGCTCTTTTCTACCCCCAGGGAAAGAAAAATTAAAAAAAATGATGGGGCCGTCGACTTCAAAGATATGAAGAACTTTTAGCTTTCCAGATATATAGTTTGAGGCTCCTTGGACAAGCCCATGCATCTTCAGCCATCGCCGTCTCCCGGCTTTACTATCTAAATCCTCCTTGGCACACTATCTGTCAGCAAACACAATAGATGTGCTGACTCGCAGAAACGACTGATAATGAAAAAGGATAAGAGAGAATATTGGAATTTCTCTTTGTGTAACGTTTTACGGAGTCTGAGCCGCTGCACAAACAGACTCTTAAAAGTCTGCATGATGTATGATGTCACTGCCACCGTCCCGCAGTCACATCATTCCTCGGGTTTACGTCTGCAGGCTGCTACAGGGGTTTTTTTGGGGGTGTCTGGATGTAATCTGAAGCAAACTTGTGACATAAGGGGCCTGGAGTAAGTAATGCCCTAAGAAGTGCAGCCAAGAAGTGTTTCATAGATTTTAAGTTACGTCTAAATGTGGAAGACCGAGAGCTGCGGGAGGTTTTCTGCTCTGATCCAGATGGCGCCGAGCCACTGAGTTATCCCTTTCAACTTGAAGCCATCCCTCCATCTTAATGATGATAATAATAAGAATAATAGTTATTAGTAGTATTATTATGGCCGTCGCTGCTCCTCACAGACTGGTCCTCGGTGCTCGGTACCTCAGCAGAAGGGTAGAGGAAATTCGTACCCGGTGGCCGCGGGTTCTTTCCGTACCATCCACGACTTTTCGGTCGGACCGTGCGAAAACCCGTCCCGCCCCACGACACAAAGTGCCGTGGAACCGCACCTTGACTTGCCTTTTTCCTGGAAACTATTCAGCGCTATATAAATAAAACTGAATTGAGTTCATGCAAAAGCTGTCAAACAGGATGTGCTCTGATGAATGGGACGCTTTAGTGAGGAGGAACATTCGAAGCCATTTTCATCAAAGGGCTTGAGGGTTCGTCGTGCTCTCAGGTGATCAGCGAGGCAGTAAAGGAAAACCCGGTGCGGGGTTTTGTTCGAGCAGAGTGCAGGTGTTGGATCGTCGAGATCTTAAACGGGAAAATATAAGACGGCGCCGCTAAAACACGGGGGGGAAATCTCAAACATTAAGCAGATAAGAAAGAATATATACTGTTCTCATTCAAGTTGGACCAAATCCTGGAAAATGTGCTTCAAAATACCTCAAGTTCAGAAAAGTGCACAAACCGTATTTATTAATCCTCTTGAATGCTGAAGAAGTATTTTAACAGGGAAATGTGGAGACGTCCCATCTCCGGCTGTAGGTGTTTAAAAACAGAAAGTATGACGGCCGTCATGGCTTCACTGCTGCTGTCAGAGTCCAGAAATGAGACAAACAAGCTCGTTATTGTTTTACATGGAGAGAGGGGAACATGTCAGGTGCTACAATTTATTTTAAGACCGTGTTGATGCACATTTGTTGTACAGCTGTTGTTGTTATAACCGAGGCTACGAGGCTTTATAGTTCCAGAAAGTCCGTTTTGTTGAAGTTCTATCAGATGAAGCAGAGTTTGGTGAAAAGGGGGCGAGAGAGGAAAGTTCCAGGCAGAAATGTGCAGAAATGATCCTTTAAGTTTTACATGAGGTTCATAATGCCTGATTATTACTCAGTCATTACTTTAATTTATGTCTCCAGCCATAAAGCCTTAACTTTTAGGGCTGATCTTGTTTGGGAGCTGCATACGACATAATGAGGGAACCAAACGTGTTTTTAAATTCATCCTCACGGGAGAGATTGGATGCAGACGTTACGTTACAACAGTTGCAATTATTTCAATTTATCTTCTAAAGTGAAATTATGTTTTCTTGGAAATATTTCTTTGCCCATTTGGCAGAATAGAATCTGGTGCGCTGGGTTGAACCAACAGGCTTTGTTTCATATATACAGATGTGTATTCCAATTTGCACACTTACAATAGTACACATTTTTATGGATGCATAAAGGCTCTGCCAAAAAAAGGAACGTTTTCGTTTTGTTCTGATCGAGGCTTTTTAAAACTTTCTCGAAGGAGATGGAATAAACTAGGTAAGAGTATAATGACCTGTTCAAATGTTGAGTCGACATTACTTCTGTGGTGTTCCCTGAATAAATATCCATTACAGGCTTCAGGCTTCAGGAGAAAAACTGCAAAAATTGCAATTAAGTACACATTTTTCTAATCGATTGACACCACGAATAAATCTATATTTATATATATATCCCTTCTCTCTCCCAGTGTTTTGCTTTTTCATACTGCTGATTAAGAAGTGTGGCAATACGTGGATCCACTAATGGCCGACCTCCCTTCAATGTATAAATCTCAGTTTTCCAAGCACATGACACAGTTGAGGGCAGAACTCGGCCTCCTTGGTGCCGACGGTTTAAATTAAAGTCTTTTCTGCTAAATCGGGCGGCACTTTGAGTCTGATTGCTGAGTCACTTTGAGTCTGATTGCTGAGTCAGTTTGAGTCCCATTGCTGAGTCACTTTGAGTCCGATTGCTGAGTCACTGAGTCCCATTGCTGAGTCACTTTGAGTCTGATTGCTGAGTCACTTTGAGTCCGATTGCTGAGTCACTTTGAGTCTGATTGCTGAGTCACTTTGAGTCTGATTGCTGAGTCAGTTTGAGTCCCATTGCTGAGTCACTTTGAGTCTGATTGCTGAGTCACTTTGAGTCCGATTGCTGAGTCACTGAGTCCCATTGCTGAGTCACTTTGAGTCTGATTGCTGAGTCACTTTGAGTCCCATTGCTGAGTCACTGAGTCAAGCTCAGTTTGAGAAGCAGTTTTCCACGCTGGGCGCAAACCCCTACTGGGTCAGTCACACTTAAAGTTGGAGGCACTTTATCACAAATGAGAGTGTTTAAAATGTTGCCGTGTTTTGTTAAATGACCTATTATGTGTAAATGACCTTGACTTTGAGGTACAGTACTTAAAGGGTTAACACTTTTTTTCCTCTTCATCTAGTTTCTGTGAGAACTTAATGTGAAATTGAAAGAATGTCTGAAGCCTCTTGGTATTGTTCTTAATCTTTTTTTTTTTTTTGTAATTACTTTTGAATATGTCAAGCATACCTCTGCACTTTTCGATGTGTCCATCATGTTATATAATGTTATGTAATGTTATACAACGTGAGGAGGGTCAAACATGAGGCCCGCGGGCCAAAAATCTTTCATTTGTTCGACCTAAATGAACTTTCAAACAATGGCTTTACCTATTTAGACTTGTTTTGCTGGACGAACGTCACGACGCCACGTCGCTCTGTGGAAAGAGGCGGAGCTTCTCTGTGGGGAAGGTGAAGCTGCGCCTCCGCCTCTGTCTACTGGGAAAATAGACGCCGGTCGGGTGGAACTGTGGCTATCCTCAATTATCTCACCGTAAACATGCTGCTTCTCCACCAGATTCTTCCCCTGCTGGGGCGTCTCTTCCTGAAGGAAAACACTCTGCTGGACTTTTACCACGATTCTGTTGACTCACCGTCTTAATTCAGGAACGTCATTTGTTTCACTGCATTTATTTCTTCTTCTTCTTCTTCTTTTCCAGCTTGGCGACTGGTGGGCCTGAGCTGCGGCGGCTCCCCGTCACTCAACAGGTGACTGCCGGATTTATTTTTACTTCCTTTGAAGTAAAACTCCACTTGAAATCTGATGCCAGCAAAAGACTGAAAATAACAGGTGGCTTCATGTTGGAGGAAACTTGACGGTCACGTTTCTGCACCGCAGCTCAAAGTCGGACAACTTTAGCCACCGTGTCCAACAGAAACGCTGCGTTAGTCGTGGATAAAGTCACCAAATTGGAAATGGCATTCTTATACGTCGCTCCTTTCCCAGAGACACTGAGTAAAATGTGGATTATTTTCTACGTAAAGATCTTGCGCTCTGATTTTCATTATCGTTATTAACATTATTGTGTGCCTTGTATTCTTCTCGTATTAGATTGATAATAAAGTACTAAAAGCATTTCATGGTGTATTTGTTTGTGACAAAAATAAATAAGAACTACAAATAAAAGGACTTGACTTTGATCAATAAAAGACATTAAAGCAAAATGATTAAAAAATCTTAAGTGATAAAGATTATGAAATGCATCGAAATAAAAAGGTTGAGAATTGCAGAAAAGGGAAAAGAAAGACAACCTTTAAAAAGTATATCTGCTTAAACATTTTACCTTGTTTTCATTTTACTTATGCACACAGCCGTTTTCACAATGAGCTTTAACTCTTGGCTATAAAGGGGCTTTATGAAAAGGCAGAAATAAAATGGCTAAAATGGGGGAAATAATTAAAACCACAAGAAATGAGGGGAAAACGGCTAAAACAGCCTTTATTAAAAAAAATAAGAACTAAAATGACTGTTTTTTTTAAGAAAAAAAGCTGGAAAAACAAACAAAAATGGTTAAAACAGCAAAGAAATCTCAAACAAATGAAACCTTTATAATCGGGTAGAAAAACAGCAGGAAATGTAGTGTAACGTTTACCCTCCTAAATTTTAAGTGAAGCTTCATAAATACAACAGGAGACACAGTTTATCTTCATAGATCAGAATATAAGACCTGCAGCCTCATTTTAAAGGTCACATGTATTTTGTGACTCCAGTTAGAATTGATTTTGGTGGAAAATGACCAGAGAAAAACATGTTTGGGGTCAAAAAGGTCTAGTCTAAAGAGTCTAAAGTCTGATTTAAGACCTAGGTGGGAGAGTCATTATCTGTTTTTAATTCATTAATGAATGAATGTACTTAAATCATCCATAAAGTGTAATTAAAGTGGATTCCCAGGAGTGCGGGAGGTTGTTGGAGCATCTCGGGCTGACAGAAGGAACATGAAGCTGGTGTTTTCCTGCTGGAGTGACCGAGTGAAACCTGAGGAGCTGCAGAGGTATTATTAGCAGAAACATCCAGATGTTGGAGAGAGAGAGGGAGAGGGAGAGAGAGAGAGAGACTCTTCCTCCTCAGACGTTAGCGGTGATGGAAGCTGGAGGTCTGGATTAAAGAGAAGTGAGGAGAAAAGTGAAGCAATTTAACTTTTAGAGGAAACTTCCAGAAGAAACTTTCAACTCTGAATAGAAACAAAAACAACAACAAAAAACCCTGGGATGTTGGATTAACTGATCCCAGCCGGGTAATCCGAGTGATTTTCTATTTAACTTAATTTAACTTTTTAACCCCCACCGCCATGGCGCTCCTCCACTTGCTCGTGTGCGCCTGGATCCTCTCCTCCCGCACGTGCGCCGCGTTCTTCTCGGGTCCGCTGCAGCCGGAGATGTCCAACGGGACCTTCCACCACTACTTCGTCCCGGACGGGGACTACGAGGAGAACGACGACCCGGAGCAGTGCCAGATGCTCTTCAAGATGACCGACGAGCGGCGGTGCGCGCTGGCCGAGGACCAGGACGCGGTGATCCGCGACGACTTCACCCTCGTCAAGCGGCAGATCGAGGACTCGGCGCGCGCGCTGGAGGGCATCGGCCGCAGCGTCTCCTACGACCTGGACGGCGAGGACGGCTACGGCCGCTACCTGCGGCGCGAGACGGCGCAGATCTCCGAGGCGTTCGCCAACTCGGAGAAGTCGCTGCTGGAGCTGGAGGTGAAGTTCCGGCAGAGCCAGGAGGGCGAGCTGAAGGACGAGCACCGGCTCGGGGACGACTTCCTCAGCATGGTGGTGCACACCCGGGACGCCCTGAGGGACACGCTGGACATCTCGCTGGGCCTGCGGGACAAGCACGAGCTGCTGTCGCTCATCGTCCGCAGCCACGGCACGAGACTGAGCCGGCTGAAGAACGAGTACATGAAGTTCTGAGCACGCGCACCAGCCTCCCCTCGTTTTTTAAAAATCATGATTTCTGGGTTTTCAAGGTGAGGTGTGACATTTCAGGGAAACTCAACAACATTCTGCTTTTTTTATTTTTTTTATTTTTTTTTTTATTTTGGAGGGGTTTCGTTTGCACAATTCAGACGTTTGCAACCTTCAGCTGTCATCAAAACAGACATTTCTGTCACATCTTGACTCAGAACTTCTCACATATGTTGTGTGATTCGTGATCAAACGGCTTCTGCAGCACCTGTCCTGTTTAGAGGTTCAACCCTCCACCATCCTGGGTTCAGTGGTTTTGCTCAAAGGTCACAGGACAGGAGGAGGAGGAGGAGGAGGAGGGAGATTGAACCGTCAACTCTAATCAAAACTACGCTCTCCATTTCTCCAAAACACATCTAGCAGCTCATAGTATTTTAGATTTTATAATATATGGTGTGATTTGTGAAGAAAAAAAAATCTGATTTATTCACTCAAATAGCACTTTTTCACTGCTCCGCCCATAAAGTGATGACAGCTGTCATGTTAGATGTTTAAAGGTCCATTTAGTGTTTCATCCAGTTGCACTTTGACACACGTGGAGATGGGAAATCAAACCTGCAACCCTGTGACCATCACAGGTCAACATTAACTACCTGCAATAAGTCAATGAGAGGCAATAACCAGGGTTCACTTCAGTGTCCAATTTGTTTCTTCAAACTGCAAAAAATAATAAGATTTCCTGCAGCAGCAAAATTAAATTCAACTTGTTTAAATGTGATTTATTAAAATCCCAGGAAGCCTCTCCAGCAGCTTGGCACTTTACCTCCAGGTGGCTTCCAGAACCAAACTGGGAGAGAAAACTCTGCTGTGACATGTTGAACTTAGAGCTCCTGGGCAGAAACAGCGACGGAGATGACCGAATGCAGGAGTGACCGACACAGTGAAAAGAGGAGAAGGTCTGAACATTCAGCAGCTTAACCGGAGAAAAGGCTTCATCGGGACTCAAGCAAGTCCTAAAAAATATTATATAATATCAACAAAAACAGACTGTTCACTGCAAAAATATATATTTTCTTATGTAAATCTTTTGTGTATAGTCATGGATTGATTCACTAAAGTCGCGCATATTCATTGTGTTTTCATTTTGTCTCATTAATTTGCTAAATGTTGCATCATTAACCAATCTCAGGTTCCTAGTTCCAAGAAATTGGTTGTTTAAATTTACTGTAGTTTTTTTTTTGTAATGTGATTCATAGTTCCTAATGAAGTTTTATTCCAAATTGTACCAATTTAATGACATTTCTATTGGTTTTAGTGACTCTTTAAGTCTCCAGTACAGCCAATAGCCACATCCTTCAGTCCACATGTACAATCTTACGTCACCTGCTACAGCAGGTCTAACGTATATTCTGCCTTTATAATCGGAATAATGAGCTGGACTGCATTATATGAGGGGGACCAGATATTTAAAAAATGCCTCTCATCAAAGTGCATCAGATTGTACAAGCTTATCAACCTGGACAAATAGAAACTTCATATTTTGTGTTCCAGTTTCACCAGTACATCTAATTTTAACTAACGGCATAGAGATAATAGGGAACAAGCCAGAGGAAGAATTATTAACACAAAAAAAAAAACGTGTCTGTTTTTGGCTGATCCACCTCAATAAATAGTAAAAATAAATTGAAGTCACATTGATACAAAAGGTCATATATATATAAAAAAAGAAAATCCCCCAGTGTCATAAAATAGTCCTGCTCTGATTTATAATACAAGCAAAGCTCATAAAATTAAAGTATTACTAGAAAAAAAAAGTAAGTTGCATCATCATCCCACTGGTTAAATCTTATCACTTGCTCCTGAAGAACTCTGTGAAACTTTATAAAACTATCGTCACATCACAGTATTTAAAGACGACTGTTGTTTTCCAATAGTGATAATGCCTGTGTGTGTGTGTGTGTGTGTGTGTGTGTGTGTGTGTGTGTGTGTGTGTGTGTGTGTGTGTGTGTGTGTGTGTGTGTGTGTGTGTGTGTGTGTGTGTGTGTGTGTGTGTGTGTGTGTGTGTGTGTGTGTGTGTGTGTGTGTGCGTGTGTGAGATTTTGAACCGGAACCATCAACCTCCAAAGCACAAGAGTTTTCCAGGACTTAATCTTATAAAAAAAAAAAAAAAAAAAGACTCCTGCTAAAAACAACAAACCAAACCGGTGCCGTTTCTGCTTCAGTGTCTTAACTTCCTGTTGGATTCTGTGTGACGGCTCCAAGTGTGATGCAAACATTTGAATGAATGAGTTTTTTTTCTCAAACCCCCTCAGATGCACCATGAAGCCTCTGAGCGGATTATGTAACGGCGGCGGAGCGCTTCAGACCGACGCGTTTCCACAGACGTTTGCATCCGGACACTTAACCGTCGTGTCGTTTGTTCCGGGGGATCCTGCACACTTTCTTTTTTTTAATTTTTCTTCTTTTGCACAATCCTCCAGCGAAGGTGGCGACAGCCTTCACTGGCGGCGGTGTAACCCTGATCACATGTACAGTGTATTATTATTATTATTATTATTATTACAAGTAAATACTGTGAGTGCCAGTATCTTTGTTACTGAACAGGTTAATCTGTACTCCTTGTTTATATAAAGTTTTTGAAATAGAGCAACGTTTATCTATTGGAGGTGCAACACGTTGAGGGATTAAGACTGCGGGCAGCACTCTGTTTCACACATTATACTGTATAACAACGTACCTAATGAGTCGGGTTGTGTCTTCTCAAATAAAGAGGTCGTGTGTAAAGTTGAGTGCGGAAACCTGTGCTGATTTGCTTAAAAAGGGGGATTTCATTGCCGCTGGTTGCTTAACAAGAGATAACTGAACAACCTATGGGTGGATTTTAATCAGAATTGGCAGGACGACAGATAATGGGACAAGAAAGAAGAGCCGTCATGTTCTGGGGTTTCGGGTGAGAGATCACATTTAGTTCTGGCTTACATTCTGAGGCATTAACTGTCAAAGTGCCTTGTTTTCAGAATTTAAGGTGAGTGGGAACCCCTGTGGAGAAGCTTCCAGGACCTTCTGGTATTTAAGGAGACTCACAAAATGCTAAGGGTCGCGCCACAAACAATGGCTGCTGTGTGCCGCCGCGCCACTTGATGCCAAATTACAGAGCTGCGCTCCGTGTCGGCCTTACGGGGTTTTGAGGTCTGCAGTGAATTAACCACACAGGCGCTGCACCGCAATTAGACCTGTTCTGAAGGAAGAAGCAGCTCCTTGGTATTTATGAGGCGCAGACATGGGAGGATGGAGTGTAGATGGTAATCTAAGTGCTGAAAACAGCTCCTTTGTTCTGTGTCTGGCTCCAGTCTTTATAAAAACACATCCTTGGTCGTTGTTTTTTTTTGTTTTGTTTTGTGCGATAGCCTTTTTTTTTTTTTTCATTTATCATTATAATACGGCCGCGTATAAGGCTGAGGGAGCACTTTGAGTCAAGTCAATGAAAACCACACTGTATTGTAAACTTCCCACACTCGTAAACTATGTAAGTGTGGATACTTTGAGCTGACTGATTACACTCGGTGTGATGTAATGCAGAGATCACATGGTGCCGGGATAAATAAACACGGCTGATGCCTTTGCCCTACATCAGGGGTGTCAAACATTATGCTCGCAGGAGGCGGGGCTCCGAGCACATTGAGAAAATGTGCTGTTTGTAAAAACATGCATAATGCAACAGTTACAGGAGTTTTTTGGTTTTTTTTAAACACTTAACTGTATTTAACGTCAAAAAGGTACCATTAATATTGGATTTATGTTGAGATTGTTGTCATTTTCAGGAGTAATTGCTTTGTTTTGTGGAAATAAAGACATTTTCTTCATGTATACTCAACGAGGAAAAACTTAAAAGTTTAAATTTGAAGGTTATTACAACCATATTTTTGTGGTCCGGCTCTTCTCAAGATGAAAATAGGCTGAAAAATGTGTCTGACGACTATGTTCGCATCAATCAGAGACGAAAAAACAACTGATTGAAAGCTGGTCGTACCAAAATATTAGCGGAGGAGCCGGCATGTTCTATATTTAAATGGTTTTCTAGTGTCTTGTTGTTGCTAAAATTTTCATAAAGGGGTTATGTTATCCAACTTTACAAAACTTGTATTCAAAGTTTCTAGTTCTTCCTTGATTTTCCCTCCATTAGAATATCGGATCATAGGAGCTGCATTCAGAATCTGCTGTGTCTGAAGAGGAGGAGGTACTTCTTCTCGTGGCGCCATGTGCCAGAGCAGAGCTGCCTGGTTGTGGGAGGAGTCAAAGGGGGAGGAGCCTACCTTGATTGTGATTGGCTAAACCCCCGATGACACTATATAGGGTTTGATTTCTGATCGGCTGGTTGGAGCAACGCACTTTTTAAAACCTGGAACAAGCCGGGGAGAGAGAGGACACACTTTCTTCACTTCTGGGGCATCGTTCCAGGTCTGGGGACGATTGGTACTGCTGGAGAACCTTTAGAACGTCAGTTTTACATGATATGAGCGCTTTAATTTGAAAGAAGTTACTGAAGTACACAGCCATGAAAACACTTGTTGTGCCGTCTTGAGGTCTCACTTTGGTGCATCAAGTTTCAATCCTGTTTGCAGCAGGAAAGACTTCTGTTGTAAAAGTGTTTCAGACACTCACCTGTTCAGGCCTGTATATATAGGCCAACTTCGTGAGGATTTCTAGGACGGGTTTGTCTTGGTCTTTAAAGGTCATTAAAGGTTCTTGGCGCCCGAGCCTTAAAGCTAAAAGCTGCCTAAGTTGGGTTTGAGTTCCTTTCTTCGTGGAGTTTTCTTGGTCTCCGTTTGTGTGTTTACCTGTTGTGCCCTCAGATTGTCTCCCACAGCCTGCAGCTCCAGATTCAATAAAGCAGGATAGAAGATGATTTAATGAGTTTATAATGTATCATAAAAAACAAGATCGGATCTTCAAAGCATTACCTTTGTTCAATCGGTTCAATTCAAAACACAATTTAACACTGCGACAAGTGATTCTTTAATACACTGGTTCTCCACCGGTGTGACCCACCCTCAGCCCGATTCAATATTCAGCTATTCAAATGAATTGAATGGATTTCAACCAAAGGTAGTTGAATTGAATGTATACGGGCACACAAAAGGCAGGTTTCACGACAAACAAGAAAATGACCTTCAAATTGAAATGCAAACAGTAATATTTTCCCTTCGAGGCTGAATTAGCTGCATTTTAATTAAAACCTCGGTTTTTCGTCAAGAGGCTCGACTACATTCTGGTGACTTGAAGTGAAATTGATCTCGACTGAGACGTCGTTTAAAATCCCCACTTCAGTTTTGACAGCTTCATTCTTTCACGTGCCAGATCTTGAATGCACGAAGCACTCCGATGTTTTTGTTCTAAATATGATTAAATTCACAGTTTATGGTTCATGTCATACCCGTGGTTTGCATGGCTCGCTTCGCACTATGTAAACGTTGTGGGTCTCTACAGCAGTTGGCTTATTACGAAGTGTTTTCACCACAACACAACTTTTTTTTTTTTCTCTCTCCCTAGAAAAAGCCTGTGATCCAGTAAAAAACGAGTCGGGCCGTGAACCACTAACTGACATGAACCAAAAAAGACCCGCATCCGTGACTCGGTACAGCAAGTACAACGCGACCTGGCTACAATTTGACCCGTTAGTGACTCATTATTTGTTTTTATGTGGGCGCAAAACACGAATCTCTTCCATGTTAACCGTCATTCTGAGAAGCGAGCTGTACAAATGTTGTCCAGCGTCAGCCACCTCTAATAAAACGAGCTGCGCTGTTCCGTCATTTATCAAGGTTTATGATGCGGCTTTCGCGACGCAGCTCCACGCACACGTTCCACCTGGATAAGGTGTTCCACGTGCACAATCCCATCAATCATCTCCAGTAAATCCCACAGCCCATTTTGCAGCACCGCACCGAGGGGTCGTTTCGCCGGTGCGCCTGCCACCCGGGCTGCTGTTGTGAAATACTGCGCCGTCACTCGTGGCAAAGGTGACCGAGTCATAACCGAGGGTTAGTCTTTTGAAACTCAGGACTCAGGTGCACTCTGTGATGAATTGGGCGAGTTAATGATTGCGTGATGATGCTTTTAAATGGTGGAGTCGGATGTCTGCAGGCGCCACAGGCATTGGAGTTCGCTATCGGTCATCTTTCCTGAACCTGCAGAGGACGAGCAGAGCAGAACAGGTATGACCCAACACACACATTTCGCATTTTGAATGCATGACTTTTAAGTGGAAAAGTTGAGGCTTTTAATCCCTCGTCCCAAAGATTCTTTTTACTTTAAAATCTGGCAAAGAAATGTGGAGAACCAAGAAGTTAAGACCATCAAATGTTCTATATTTTGGCCATTTATCTGTTCAATTGTTGATTCACTGAAGAATCATTTCAACTTTAGACTCCTGTTATTTCCCCTGTATCTGGAAAATGTCTGATTTCTTGTCAAATATTTGCCCTTTTACTGCAACAGGCTGCAAAGTGCTGGTACGTCCCATTACCTTTGCCCACTTCAAAATACCGAAAAGAGATTGGCTGGACTTCCCCCAAATGTTGTACTTTGTACTGTTCTACTTAGGAATC
The DNA here is from genome assembly GCF_963422515.1 of Blennius ocellaris. NCBI lineage: Eukaryota > Metazoa > Chordata > Actinopteri > Blenniiformes > Blenniidae > Blennius > Blennius ocellaris. Next base: position 35,354,274 of record NC_137650.1, on the reverse strand, counting down.
CTCTGGGTTTTGGAAATAATTTGATTTTCTTCCAGTTTCCCTTCGTTAGATTGACATTGTGAAGAAAGAAACATCCCGACACCTCTGAGAAGGATTGAAGTGAGAACATTTCGTTTTATATTTTCACCAAAAAAGAATGGATCTTTGACTTGAACAGGTTAAAGCTCAACTTTTCCTCAAGTTTTATGAAAATGCAACAAAATAAGATGAACAATTGTGGTAAGAATCAGTGTAATTACACTGAACTCTAATGGATGGGGAGGTTTAGCCTCAGACGGCGCACTCTGTAATCACACAGCTGTCTGCAGCTGTCTGAAATCCAATACAGGAAACACTTGCGAGATGTTAACATGGGACTCATTCCCACCATTTATTCAATAAGGTGTGAATACCATAACGGGTGAGAAAAGAAATCAAAGAGGGAAAAATCCCCCCAAAAATTCCTGGATGATGTTTCATCCATGTCGGGCCACAAGCAGGTCGAGCCAATCAGTTCACATCAGACAGCTGCATCCGTTGTTTAGTGGATTGATACCAATATTACCATTTATTCATAAAACACCCCTTCATTGTTATTATGGTCCATGATTTGTGCTTACAAGTTGTACATTTCACTCGATTACTAGTAAAGATACAGTTAAAAATACTCATACCAGTACAAAGTGAGAATATGTTCTTTTAAAACATCATGAGAAACATCAGTTTCTACCTTTTTAAAGATCCAAATACAAGGCAATTTCTGGAAATAAATGACATTATATGATTGAAACATTATGAGATGATGAAAACAATAGCTTTCAATTCAATTTGTTTATATGTAGCTGTACAAAGTACCGTGAGTAAGAATGAGACTTACTTGCCAAATTGGCCGAAGCAACGTAACAATAGAAATATAGTTAACTGATCCTAATTGCATGTCTAATCTAATACATATGCTTCTTAAGATGGGACTCCACTACTAAACTGTATTAAAATGTTAAATAGTTTTCTGTTCGTTAGCTTTTAGCCTCTAAAAACAGCAAGAAATATTTCTCTAATAAGTTTATCTGCAGAAAAATGTACTATTTTATGATTTACAATCGTTTTGATGAGTTTTCCACTTTTTGTTTTTAGTACTATTATCAGGGACTGAGCCCGAAAGGCAAGGCCTCCAAGGACTCAACAAATTTGGCACATTAATTAAGGCTGGCATTTAAAAAAAATGAAATATAAAAATGTGCCAACATGTGCTCCATCTACAAAAAGACTAAAAAGGCCACCAGAGTTCGCAAACCAAAACTCCTATTATTGTTGTTGCTGTTATTGAAGGTACAACATTTTGTTTAAATAAATTTCACCAAGAAGTCAGTTTAAGCAAAGAACTTTGTGTTAAATAGGTTAAAGCTCCACTTTTCTTTCATTCACTTTTCTTTCATTCCAACAATAATATGTTATTATTCTTATTTGAAGAATTTCCCTATGGGATTAATAAAGTATTTATATTGTATTCTATTCACAAAAAACAGTGGGGAAACCCTCAACAATAAATATATTTATTGTTATCATTGTTATTATTGTTATTATTGTTGTTGTTGTTATTGCCAACCACACGTCCCCCTTATTATTATTTCTATTTGTATACATATAATAGTCAAACGTAGGCGTCACGTGGCTCTCGCGCTGTGACCTACTTACCGTAATAACAACGCAATCAAAGTTTGAGCTTCATGAAGAGTGTGTGAGGCTGGATCTCGGTGATCAGTCGTTATAAACAGTGCAAACACACACATTTTGAATTTTTCTGGCTGAGGCTGCGGAGAGTGGAGTTGAGTTGACGCGCTCGCGGGTGATGACGTAACGCTGCCGCCGCCGACCTCTCACCTACTTTCCCCACTGACAGCGGACGCAGCGCGGGTGACGAGAGACAAACACCCAGGTAACTGTAACTGTAACTGTAACTGTGACGACTCTCCTGTCCGCTCTCTGTCTCAATGGAGGGGGTGGAGGGTGGAGGGTGGAGGGGGGGTAAGCTCCCGAGGACAAGCCGCCACAGACCCGGGCTGCAGGAAGGAGGTCATGTGTGTGTTTTTGTTGTTAAAACACGGGCTCCGCTCGAGAAACACGTCGGCTGCTGCTAACGCCGGCTAGCTACCGGGGTAAACACTCGGTTCACGATGGAAGATTGGAAAGATTCCCAACCAGGCGAAGCCGACTTCAGTCAGGTCAGCCGGGTCTCTGCAGCTGTGATTCAGGGCGGCTTCTGAAGCCTGACAGCTGCTCGGGATGTTGTTTACCTGTTGGTGCAGAGAACAATGTGCCCGTGGACCAACATGTAAAGTTCTACAGTTGTTTGTTTTGGTTCATCTTTTTAGGTTTAGAGGTTTAAAGGCCACCTTAGTTGGCAGGTCGACACATTGCCATGACTACTGAACAGGAGAAATATCATGTTTCCACGATGACATGAAAAGTTCAATGTTTCCATGACGACATGAGAACTGTCATGTTTCCATGAGAACTGTCATGTTTCCATGACGACATGAGAACTGTCATGTTTACATGAGAACTGTCATGTTTACATGATGACATGAGAACTGTCATGTTTACATGAGAACTGTCATGTTTCCATGACGACATGAGAACTGTCATGTTTACATGAGAACTGTCATGTTTACATGATGACATGAGAACTGTCATGTTTACATGAGAACTGTCATGTTTACATGATGACATGAGAACTGTCATGTTTCCATGAGAACTGTCATGTTTACATGATGACATGAGAACTGTCATGTTTACATGATGACATGAGAACTGTCATGTTTACATGAGAACTGTCATGTTTACATGATGACATGAGAACTGTCATGTTTACATGAGAACTGTCATGTTTACATGAGAACTGTCATGTTTCCATGATGACATGAAAAGTTCAATGTTTCTATGATGACATGAGAACTGTCATGTTTACATGAGAACTGTCATGTTTCCACGATGACATGAAAAGTTCAGTGTTTCCATGACGACATGAGAACTGTCATGTTTACATGAGAACTGTCATGTTTCCATGATGACATGAAAAGTTCAATGTTTCTATGATGACATGAGAACTGTCATGTTTACATGAGAACTGTCATGTTTCCACAATGACATGAAAAGTTCAGTGTTTCCATGATGACATGAGAACTGTCATGTTTACATGAGAACTGTCATGTTTCCACGATGACATGAAAAGTTCAGTGTTTCCATGACGACATGAGAACTGTCATGTTTACATGAGAACTGTCATGTTTCCATGATGACATGAAAAGTTCAATGTTTCTATGATGACATGAGAACTGTCATGTTTACATGAGAACTGTCATGTTTCCACGATGACATGAAAAGTTCAGTGTTTCCATGACGACATGAGAACTGTTTCCATGACAAAAAGTGTAAATTGTACATAACTACTTGTAAAAACCTGGATCATAGTTCAATGACAATTCAGAAAGTGTCATGTTTCCATCTCTTCTGATCATGAGAATCATCATGTATCCATGACGACATGAGAATCATCATGTACAGTAAAATAACCCTAAACATATGATCAGTCCATCTACAGACAAAATCAACTGTTTGACTTTCAGATTGTTGAACGCACTCGACTGCTGCTTTTGTTTTTTTTTTAACACGACAAAACAAGACATTTCATTTGTTCGGCATCTCAAACATTGAGATGCTGATCTCCAGCTGTACTTTCATCATAGATTAGCATCACATCTTTGTAGACTACAAACAGGTGCGGTGTCTGCAGTTAGACTGTGGTGTTTACGCTGACACTTTACTGTCATATATCCAACCCACAGTCAATAGCCTCAAGCTTTAGAGAACTTAGGTCAACAGTTTTCCACAGTCTTGAACAAACTGTTCAATTCATGCAAATGATGGACAGGTTAAATATGAAGGTATGACCTGCATGTGTACAGGTTTGATTAAAACCACTTTTTAAAGGATTTTAAAGTCGTTTCCAAGCTGCTGTTGGGGTCTCACAAGACCACAGAACGTTTGTTCATTTCTAAGGAAAGACCATTTTCACATGTCATGATACACAGTCATGACATATGAATTCTGAGGGGGGGGGACCTTTTGCAGGCTGATCCTCCCCTGCGTTCTGCTCACAAGACGCTCCCCCCCTCCATGCACTCAGCCAGTCACTGATTGGTTGAAGCTCTCAAGATTCGACACCTTAGGATCGACACACTTGCAATAAAGGCATGCAAAAACCAGTCTTGCAAGAGAGTCGAGCAGCGAGTCTTCTCCTGTGAACACTGTGAGAAGAGCTACTTCCCAGCAGCTCAGCTCCCCAGCGTTAGCATACAGCTAACACCAGAGGCCTGCAACCAGGGGCCTTCACTCCTCAACTCCTCTGCTGATCCGACCACGAGGGTCAGACCTTCCCCTGATCCAGAGACCAGAGTCTGATCTCCCATCAACCAAGGAAAACCAACCAGTTCCTCCAGGAGGGGACCAGGGAAACGACGCCTCACAGAACTTCTTTCCTCACCCAGCAGGAAAACCAGCACAGACCTGAGCGACCAGCTCCTCAGTCTGAACAAAAGGAACAACCAGGAGCTGCAAAGAAGGACTCCTGAAACATCAACTTCTTCTTCTCCTCGGCCTGCAGAACCAGCAAACCAGAGTTAGCAGGAGGTGCTAACTGAAAGAGAAGACACCAGCTTCCCTCCGGTCTGGACAACAACCGAACTCCTTCAAGGAAGTGGTAACAACAACTGGGCTTTACCTGAGATTAGTTAAACCTGATGCTATGATAGAACTGTTTAACTTTATGAAGATGTGTTGATTCTATTACAATGATTGAGTTCTATTGATAATGATACTAGGAGCCGTTATTAACCTGTAAACCAACGTTAGCTCTGCCACAGACACAGACGCTTTACTAACCTGTTAACTCACAATCCTACACATATCACATCAAAGACAACATTCACATGAAGTCATACAAGAAATGGTCCTTTAGCCGAGACACACAGGAAGCAGATGCTAAAGACTAGCTTCCATGTTCCATTGCTATCAGCACATGGCGGAGACCCAGGACAGACTTCCTGCTCTTCGATAACCTCCATTTGAATGTAGTTTCTTGTGATCCGCCATCTCGTTTGGTAGTTCCATCACACGTCTCACACACACTCCCTCCACCTCTCTCTCTCTCTTTCTCTCTCCACACACACACACACACACCCACACACACGCACACACACACACACACGCACCTACACACACCCAGCTGTATATAGGTAGTTAGAATCTGTGTTTTATTTGTTTTCATTGTAAATAAATATAATTTTTGGAATCATACTTGCTGTGTTATTAATGAACACAGAGGTGAATGAAATGTCGACCTCTTCTGTGTCAAGAATTCCAAAATCCTTCAATCTTTACTGTTAATTCTGCTAATTGTAATTAATTTAACTATTAAATCAAATTCCTGATTAACTGTTTAGTATATCTTATGAGACTGATAGAACTGAATTGGCTATCATTTCCTGTTAAGACAGGTGGAGCTCCGAGGTTCTGATAAATACATTTCAATAACATAATTAATAACTATCTTTGATAATTATTAATCATTGTCGATAGCCAACTACAACATAAATTGTGATCCTTATGAGGTAAGAATTCCCTACACTGCACAGTGTTGTTTAGCAGGTTGGCTGTTTTTAATCCTTTATTGTGTGCATCTTTAATTCCAGCAGTGTTTCACAAGCACAGCAGTTTGTTGGAACTAGTATCGTTTGAATTAATTCTTATTTGAATTATTCTCTTCTGCCTTCTGCTCTGTGAGCTCTCAATCGTTGACACTGTTTGAATGTCTTTCTCACAGTTTTTGGTGAATTGATTGCTGTTAATTACACTTTTCATATTTAAAAAGGAAAAATGTCATTTTGAATATGCAGAGCGTGAACGCACAAATACATAGTTTATTATGGTTCAGACAGTCTTTTGCAGAATGGATATTGTGCATTTTGACATTGCAATAACTCCTGACCTTGCAGTTACTTTTATGGCTCGTGTGCTTTGTTTACTGTGTTTTTGTGTGACGCCGGTGTCTTAGTCAAATCACTCACAGGTTTTTAATCCCGGAGTCCAGGACCCTTTAAAAGTCACTTTTCCTTTCTGCCCCTCTCCGACAGAGTCGCTCGCCCTTTCCGACCTGCAGATCAAAGTTGCCCGCTCAGAAATGTGGATGAGCGTGTTTCCACGGCTCGCCCTGCCCGCCCTGCAGAGAGGCGCCTCTGCCGCGGCCCGCCGGGTCCTGGGGGGTCGGCGCTGGCCCGGCCCGGCTGCCGCGACGACGGCGCCGGCGGCGTGCCCGGGCGCGGCACACGTCCGTGGGCAGCAGACGCTGGGCTCGGCCTCCCTCCCGGCGGCTCCCCACTCGGTGAGGCGCGCTCGCGCTCTGGATGAGGAGAGGCTGGTGGAGGTGGAGTGGGAGGACGGAGGCCGCAGCCTCTACCCCTTCACCTGGCTGAGGGACAACTGCCAGTGTCCCGCCTGCACCCTGCAGTCGGCGCAGGCCCGCACGCTGCTGCTCACGCAGGTCGACATTCACACCGGGATGGACGCCGTGGACGTCACCAATGACAACAAGGTGGGACGGTCCGACTGCAACAGCTGCATACACCCTATATATAGATATATATATGGTTTTTTTCTTAAATTTGTTTATTCATTTCAGGCATGTGACATTTAATTAACGCACATCCAAAAATATGTAAACCATTTGATGTTAAATCAATCATTTATATAGAGGACCGAAATTTCATCTGTGCTGTATGTCATGCATATTAGCACACTTGACAATAAAGCTGACTTTGACTTCTATCTTCTGAAAATATAGTGATACAAAAAATAGATAATCTATGTTTTGTTAGACCCACACATACTTAACAACATAAATACATATCTCCAGAAGTCCTACCCCTTCTCCAATATTTAATAGTTAGATATTATACTTATCTTTCTGTATTAAAAATAGTATTAAATATGTAAATATAACAGTAAGAAAGTTATCCAACATAGAAGACTTATATATGTACACATATACAATAGTCACACATATACACATATATAGTCACAAAATGTCAATTATGCATTCATATACATTCATTCACACAGTTCTCTCCTTCCCAATATGCCTGTAAACACCCAAATGTATAGAATTATATCTACAACCACCCACATATGACCCCGTTTGCAGTGTCAGTGACCCCCGATAGTTTCTTCACCGTTCTTCTTCCCTTTTCTCGGTTCATGTTTTAAGTTTGAGCCTTTTTTACTTTTTTTTTTAAACAGTCTCATACTTGGACATAGTTTCGGGGGTGTTTGTCTTTCAAATTCACCCAAGAAAGAAGGTTCGAGGCCATGGCTTGTGTGGTCCGAGCAAACTAACTGATGCAGAAGTTGAGAAAAGAAAGATGTGAGAGTGCAGCCGAAGAGGGATCCAGCCAATCGTCAGGCAGGAGACGGTCACATCATGGCTAATCGCTGCACATTATTGTTTACATTATGGCTCCGGCAGGCGGCGGGTTCCCCGCTACCTGCTTTTAGACTCTGCTAATGTTAAACATTAACTCCCCCCCCCCCCCCCCCCCCCCCAAGCACTGTAATTATGCTGTGCATAGTTTTACTGTTCCACTGAATGGTCGTATTGGGGATTTGGGAAGCGTTCGCTTCCACTTTACGAGTTAATGCCTGCAGGAGGAAAGGCGAGGTTATATAAGAGAACGATCCGCTGTGAAAATGGCGTCAAGTCTCTGGATTGTCATCAAAAACACCTCGCCTGTCTGGTCAGATGACCGCCGTGGATGGAGACGCTCCCGAAATACACTTAAGAGACGAGAAGGTATAGTTGGGGACCATAAACATTTTTTGCAGTCTTCAGCATTTCTGTTCCGTTTTGCGCCACAATGGATTTGAAGTAGAAGAATCAAGAAGACTCGTGAGTTTGACGTGTTGACTCTTCTGATGGCTCGTCTCCACCGTCTCATCTCAAATCCAGCCTGGTTTTGTACAAAGCCCCAAAGAAAAGATGGGAAAAAAAAGTAAATATTTATGTACCAGACTCCTTCTTTAAAATAACAAAAATTCCTGCTGTCAAGTTTGGACATGAACTCGCGATTTTAGATCAAACGGTTCAAAAGTCAAGCTATAAAATAATGGCAATGCAATGTTTAACTCTGTTCTCTCTGTATTATGTGGAACCATTAGTTAAAAAAAAAAAAAAAAGATATTAAAATAGTTTGAGCACTGAGACCCAGAACTTTTGAACTTAAAGGTTTTACTGGTCCGGACCACTCAAGATGAAAACGTGACTGTGTGACTCCTGGACTAAAATATGATTTAATCCAATTAAATCTGTATAACATCAACTACAACACAGTCGTGTCTCGACGTCTCGACGGAGGAAAAACCCAGCGATTCCACAGGAGCGGCGGTGGAAAGGACCGTCCCCCCGTCCTCCAGTGTGTTTGACTCTCCTGTCCTCCAGTGAGACGCACCGGCAGAGGACATGTTGCTCTTGCTTTCCCATTAGACGTCAACATTTCCAGGATCTATTCGGGGTTACTGACACTAAAACGGAGGACATTGCGAGATTGCCGCGCTGCTTCCTTTATTGTTCTGCCCCACGTGACATGAAATGTGGCTTTTATGTGGAAGTAAAATGAGTTCCAAGGTCTGATTGGACTGATCTCGCTCATAAACGAGTCATGTGTTTGATAAAGGCCAGATTGACTTTCTTTTTTTTTTTTTTTACTTTTCCTTCAATGTCGGTAAATTTGCAGGTTAAGAATTTATTTTCCTTCTGTGTAAGTGTTGCTCTACATGTGGAATACCGTGTTGAACTGGCAGGTCCGTCAGCGTCTCCAGAGCCGCTTGAAAGCGAGGGATTAAACCTCGGAGGTCGGTGAGGTGAGACGGTCCAATTTTAGCAGAGGCACACGTTGAGCCTGACCTTTAAGTTCCCCAAAGGAACCCCTCCCCCCTCCTCCTCCTCCTCCTCCTCCTCCTCCTCTGAGCTCCGTCCTTCAAGCTCCCACCCCTGAAGTGGGACGCCGCTATAAACAGACTGCTGCTTGACGTGACGGCGCCACCGTGGGACATTTACTCCATTAGAACCGAACACGGCGCTGCGCCGGAGCACTTTGCATTTTTCTGCATCAACTTTTACTCGAAAGCCCATTTTCAGTGAACAAAAATCCAGTAAATAAGTAATATCTCAGACCAGACTGTTCTCCTGCCAGTATCAGCATCGTGTCATTAAAGCTAAACAGCACAACGGTTAAATTGTTCGCCACGTTGTTAAAAAATAAAAGCTTTGTGGTGTTTTGTTTTGGGTTTTTTTTTTTTTCATACGAAAGCGAGAGAGACGGTGTCTGTCAGTTGACGTGTCGCAGCAGCAAAATGTTACGAGGCGAAAAAGAGTTTGGATGCGAAAGGAAGAAGTTGTGGCCCAGCAGGGATCAATAAGCTTTTATCTTCCTGCAGGTTTCCATCGTGTGGCCCGACCGGCACGTCAGTGTGTTTGACGCCGAGTGGCTGAAGAAACGCTGCTTCTCCCCCGCCGCCAGAGAAGCCATGCAAGAGGAGCTTTTCCTCAAACGTAAGTCTGGACCGCGGGTCTGAAGATCATGGGCTCTGCTCAGCCTCAGTGGAAGGTGTTGCTGCGTTCGCTCGTTGTTGTCGTTTTCCTCCAGTGTCGCGACTCCCAGTCCAGATTCTCCTGATACTCGCTCGTTTTATTTGTCTCAAGTAGCCCGTCTGTCCAGACAAGTACTTCCCATTGCTAATTAGTGTGAATGCAAGGCTTTCACACTCTTGAGATTCTGTTTCTGTTAATTCTGGACGTTTTTCGAATCGCTAAAACTCTGGCAATCTTCACCCGTTCGTAGTCATTCCAATTTCAAATCGTGAAGCTTTTTCGGCACTTTCCGGCTATGTTCCGGCTTTTTGAAATCTCGTCAACTTTTTAATATATTTCAACTTTTGTGCCACTTTTTTCCAATGTTAACGGATGGAGAAATTTTTAACTAGCTATAACTTCTTCAAAACTTCACCGATTTCAACCATTCGACTTTTAAACTGTTCAACTGTTTCAACTTTTAGTAACTTGTGCAACTTTTTGAAACTTTTTCAACTTTTACAACTGACACTTTTTCAACTGACACTTTTTCAACTGTTTGACACTTTTTCAACTTTTTGAAACTCGTTCAACTTTTTGAAACTTTTGAAACTTTTTCAACTTTTTGAAACTAGTTCAACTTTTTGAAACTTTTTCAACTTTTTCAACTTTTTGAAAATTGTTAAACTTTTTGAAACTAGTTCAACTTTTTGAAACTTTTTCAACTTTTTCAACTTTTTGAAAATTGTTCAACTTTTTGAAACTAGTTCAACTTTTTGAAACTTTTGAAACTTTTTCAACTGCTTAACACTTTTCAACTGTGTCAACTGTTTCAACTTATTGAAACTTTTTCAACTTTTCCCAACTTTTTCAACTTTTTTCCACTTTTTCAAAGCATTCCAGTCTACCTGCCGCAGGCCGGCAGCAAAAAGCATTACAGTTTGCATTCACACTATCATGCATTTGCCTTGGGAAATGCAGATCATCTAGTGTTTATAGCTTTTCCTTCTCTCTCCGCTCATTTCTGTGTGGCTTCATTCCTAAAACAACCAACACTGCCCACCAGTGGCTCTACATGATAATTATATAATTTTCAGCACTTTGAACATTGTTTTCAAAACATTGCCATCGAAATGCAGAACTTTAAAAAAATATATATTTTGACCATTTAACCTGTTTAATGTTTTTTTCTTTCCATTTTCTTGGGACAATTTCAGCCATTTTACATTATATTATTAATTATTTAAAACTGTTTTGGTCATTTTCGCAGTTTTAACAGTTTTTTTCGAAGCAAATTTTCAGGTTTGTAAGTAGTTTTTTTGTTTTTTTTAAATGAACTTTTTCTAGTGATTTTATTTATTCCAGCTTTTGGGCCAAATTATCAGCTTCACTTTTAAAAATGGGGCTAAAGCGTATTGCCAACTTGGAAAAAAAAAGATGACGGGAACAATAAGCAAATTTAGCTGCATGTTCTGTATATTTAATTTAAATTGGTATTTCGTTCTATTTGTGACGTCGTCAAAAAGTGTGAATGGTTCCTCTCCTCACAGACGTGTTATGAAGTCACACAAACCGTCTCGGCTCTGATGAGATGGAAACGGATCCGCTGCCGATAAAAGACCCCCCGCGGTGACGGAGCTGCTCTGGCCTAAAACTAGTGATTACTTTCTAATTGTCTGTTGATGTAATGGTGAAAGAGATTATTTTTAAAGGAGGCTGTAAATCACAGCGCAGCTGTCGCCCAATTAACGGGATGAACAAACACTGTCATGAATTACTGCGATTTCAAAGCTGTTTGTGAGAGCGGTAATTTGTCAGCGGCAGGTGGTACCTGCTTTTACACAAACTGCAAAGCCACAAATCCGACGGAGCGCATCACGGCCGACTCTTTCTGTACTGTGACCAAATGCCATTACAAACATCATTTTTCATTTTGGATAAACACCTTGGTTGTGGAAAAAAAAAAAAAAAAAAAAAAAGTAAGATCTCAGCCAAAAACTGAGAAAAAAGTACATGTATTTCATTTTAATTTTTCATTTTATTATTTATTTCATTCATTTAAAACAATGCAACAGCAGCATTTCATATGAATGAAAAGGAGCAGAAAGAAGTAAAACTTTTTATCAACACAAAATTCGTTTACAGTTCCAGTTCATTCACATGCAGCCGTTTTTTTCCCAAAACATCAAACACAAAATACATAAATAAGGTTGATCGTATTTCTGTAACATTGATAATTTACCGAGTTTCTTCAATACATCAATGGATTTAGAAGTTTTAATTTTACAATCAGACCAACTCCTTCCATTGAGATGCATTTTTCCATTACGGTTTTGTAAAAAAACCTCAGTTCCTCTCAGTTCATATCTACTTTTTCTCTTATTAAAAGCCGCCATCGTATTCAGATGCCTTCTGATTGCTGCTACTGTTTGAACGTACAAAGGTTTAGTCGGCATATACGTCTACATTAGCGCAGTGAACGCTCCTCCAGTTGGTGTGACGTGTCTGATCGTGTTATTACGACGCTCTGCAGCGTCGGCCTGATAAACCTGGTCCAACGTTTTGCCTCGGCAGACATCAGTTAAGTGCGTTAAGTCTTTTCGTGCGGCGCCGGCGTCACTTTCATTACGTACTTGTGTGTTGTTTTTTTTTTAACTCTTTATTTTCATTTTTCCGTTTTTCTTCTTGACAGTAAACACAAAGAAAGAACAAGACAGCAACACCAACACAATAAAATAAAATAAATAATAATAATAAAAAATTTATAATAAAAAAATAAATAAAATAAAAATAAAAGTAAAAAAAAAAAAATAGCACAGAAAAAGCAAACAATTTACAATAATAATAATTAAAAAAAAAATAATAAATTGTGCTCACATTGACAATATTAAGACAAGGTCATTTAGCCTAATTTATTATTATTATAATTTATTTATTTATTTTTGCTTAAAATACATCAATTATCTATTATTTGTTGTATTTGTTTTGTTTTTGTTTGTTATTAATTAACACTTTTTGCAGTTTAAGCATCATCAGACCACAGACCATATTCATGAGGGGGGGGGGTTCCAATAATTGTTCTTGTGTGTTTTTATGCGAACCTGTCGGAAACCGATCTTCGCTGTCACAGTGTTTCCCGAGCGGAGGCGAGGCGGTGACCTGCTATAAAAGACCAAGGTGCCACTTTTGGAAAACACTGCGGCTCTGTTCAAACGCTCAGGCCCAGAGGCCGACGGCCCCGGCTGAGAGCCTTCCTCTGGTGGACCTTACTGCCTCGTTAAGGAGGTTTTTTCCTCAAGACGCGGAGGGGAAGTCGTTTTACACTACATTTACAACCCCAATACGTTTTTACTGACTGCCGAGGAGAAAGTTCAGCTGTGGAACAAGGTAGAGGCACTTCAGTGGAGCGGGGGATGGACCATGTGTGTGTTCACACACACACATAGAAAACACACACACACACACACACACACACACACACACACACACACACACACACACTCTTACACGTGGTCCTGAAGGACCCACAGGGCTGAGTGGCTCCTGCTCTGTTCCAGACTGATTAAGGCTGTGAGTGTGTGTGTGTGTGTGTGTAAGTGTGTGTGTGTGTGTGTTTTAGGGGAGCTCCGTTCATGTCTGGAGTGTAAAAAAAAAAAAAAGTCCCCCCTCATCGCAGTTCAGTCATGTTGTACTTTGTGTACTCCCTTCAGCTCCCAGCCAAGAGCGCTCCTGGAAGACAAAGCTACGCTCACGCACCAAATCACCACACACACACACACACACACACACACACACACACACACACACACACACACACACACACACACACACACACACACACACACACACACACACACACACACACACACACACACACTTACTCTCTGGGTTTAATTATTTCCTCCTGAACGCCAGCACGAAATTCCTCGTACGGTGAAATACCAGGAAAAGCGTCTGGAAAGATGGATGGAGCTTCAGCGTTCGCCTCCTCGCTCCTCTTCTCCTTCATGACGTGAATCAGCTCCGTTTTGAACTTTAAAGTTCCGTAGTTGTTCCCTCTCCTGCAGTTGGCCTCGGGTTTTTACGGCCCGCGGGGGTCGGCCTGTTCAAACGTTCTCTGTAGTGAAGCTCGGGACACGCCGACAGGTCAACGTGATAATGGGAGCTCGGGGGTCGTTATTCAACCTCCACTGTTGTAATGTTGTTCTCGCCTGCTTGGCCTGTTTCTATGCAGTGGTGCGTTTTTTTAAAAACCGCAGCGTAGTCTGGCCACGGCGCTGTTCAAGGACAACTTCCTGGAATTTAAAAAAATCATTCATTTTGACTGATGAACGAGTTGTGAATTTCCAGCACGTGTTGTCTTTTGAATAAGTAAATAAATCCCCAAGTTGGTTTTTATAGTCCAAATTGCTATTGCAGCAAAAATGTAGCTGTGTGATTTCCCGGGTTTATCGTCCGTGCACGTCGGCGGCGCCGCGCGAGAACCCGACGGCGAAAAAGGCTGACGTCTGTACAAGCGAGACAGACCCCCCCCATCTGTCTCTGCCATATGGAAAACCGGTTTAGAGTGAGGGTCAAGCAAATAGCTGCATGTTCTTGCCGAACACAAACACGCTGTTGTCAGTGTTTCCTTCCAGGGGAAGGAAGAATTCCCCGAGCCGGCAGATAACGCAGACGCAGGAATTCACTTTCCCAGACTTGACTGCTCTTGCAGACGTTTTCTGACGGGGCCTCTCATGGACGGTTTCAGAGCTGATGGTGCTGAGATATCGACTTCTTAACGTGATAGAAACTTTGAATGAATGAATGAATGAATGGGTTATTTCGGTTACAGTTTCAGTAGAAGTGCAGTTGAGGAATTTTTGTGCAGTTCATGGTACAAGTTCACACTCCTGTGATTTTTCACCGTTTCCACAATATACTTGTAACCGAAATGGGTATTAGGCTGAAGCCAAGGCTTATTTTAGCCTCGCCCTTAAAAACCCGTGCGGTTACCCCAGACACCAGTGATGCAAAAAAATATAATCAAATTTTAAAAAAGCAACTGGATAATAATAATAATAATAATAATAATAATAATAATAATAATAATAATAATAATAATAATAATAATAATAATAATACACATAGCAGTCGTAATACGGGAGAAAAAAATTATAAAAAAATTAATCAAATTTTAAAAAAGCAACTGGAAAAAATGATGATAATAATAATAATAATAATAATAATAATAATAATAATAATAATAATAATACACATAGCAGTCGTAATACGGGAGAAAAAATTTATAAAAAAATTTATAAAATTTTTAAAAAGCAACTGGAAAAAATGATGATAATAATAATAATAATAATAATAATAATAATACACATAGCAGTCGTAATACGGGAGAAAAAATTTATAAAAAAATTTACCAAATTTTTAAAAAGCAACTGGAAAAAACCGATAATAATAATAATAATACACATAGCAGTCATAATACGGAGAAAAAATTTATAAAAAATTAATAAAAGTTTAAAAAAGCAACTGGAAAAAAATTATGATGATAATAATAATAATAATAATAATACACATAGCAGTCATAATACGGGAGAAAAAATTCCTAAAAAAATTTTAATAAAAAATGAATATGGAACATAACTTTGTCTTTGTTCCATTTTGATCAGTCTCTGTTCGTTGACTGATCCCAGTTTGTGGCTCAACTCTCTTTTGGTACTTTTTATGTACATGAATGTGTCCCGCTGGGAGAACAGGAGGATATTTATTCTCCCCAGCCGTCTCCAAAAAAAACATTCCGTACACACGTCACTGTGAACTCGGCTCAACACGAGGCTTCAGGGCGTGTAGTACACATGCCAGGCCTTTAGGGGCGCCGGCATGTGGGACAGCGAGCGGCCAGGTGCGTCCTTACCTTACCTGCACCTTAACTCCTCCTTTCACCAACGAGTCTGTCGGCAGGCTTCCTCCACGCCGGCCAGACGCTTTCGCTTAGCCTCCTTAGCTTCCTCAGCCGTGTCATCGTCTCGGACCTCGCATTTTGTGCTTGTCATGTTTATTTAGTCGAGGTGGGAATCGTGACTAATTTCGTGTCACCGCTACTTAAAAGGCAGATGTAATGACAGGCGAAGTGGATGTTTCGGAAAGTACCAAAAAAAAAGAAATGCCCAAATATGTTGTTCCTGCCCCCCCCCCCCCCACACACACACACACTTCCTGTCAATGCAGCACTCGTTCCAAGACTCCATTACAACGGTTCCCTGATTGAGTGAACTATCTGAATGACTCGCCCTCGAAAAGCCACAATGACGTGTCATTTTACTGTAAACGGTTGAGTGAACGGCTGCGTTGAGCTCAGTGCTGCTGCTCTGCCTCCTCTAGTGCAGCGACAACAACTTGTGTTTAAACCACACAATATCCATCGCTAATTAAATTGTCAAAAGTCAAATTACAGCGCCAAACATCGTGTAATCATGCCATGCAAATTCAAAATAGCAGATGTTTAGATGTCACAGGAAAACTGCTGTGTAGTGCAATTTTAAACTGTGTTCATTTGGAGTGTGATTTGAATTCATTTATATATTTACTTATTCCATATATTTATAATTTTTAAAGCCCCCAAATTTTCATTTGGCAGGATTTTGGTTCCTGTTTTTAAACAAATTCATAAAAAATGAAATGACACTGTATATTTTCTATTACCTTGTCATCAGCGAAGTTTTTTCAACATTTCAAGTGTTTTTATAAATAATTAAAATGTAATTGAAGCTGATTTTCCCATAAACTTGAACAATTCCTTATATTTATCTTTATTTATCTCACCTAACACGTTTCCAGCCATTTTTGTTTTATAATGTATTATAATGTATAACTTATGATGTTGGAACATTTGTTAAAAAGTTGTTGATTTCACTATTTTCTATTTATTCAGAAATCCATACCCAATTTTCACATTCTTTTATGATGTAATAGAAGAACCAGAACAAGCAATCGGATATTTGACTCTGATTCACAGGAACGGAAAAGGAGAAAAATCGATGTGATTAAAGCCGTCTGAAATGTTTGGAGGGTGAAATAGTGAATATTACATGATGAAAGACTCCCTTGGCGGTACGAGTCAAGTCTAAAAACGCATCGCAAATCCACAGAAAGCAGGGTTTGATACACAGAAAATCATTTTAGGAATCAAAAGCACAAAGGGATGATCCAAACACAATGGAGGGTTGCAATTAAAACTAGCTGATATGCATTTCCCAGGGCAAATGCATGATAGTGTGAATGCAAACTGTAATGCTTTTTGCTGCCTGCCTGCGGCAGGTAGACTGGAATGCTTTGAAAAAGTGGAATAAAGTTGAAAAAGTTTCAAAAAGTTGAAACAGTTGAAAAAGTTTCAAAAAGTTGGACGAGTTTCAAAAAGTTGAACGAGTTTCAAAAAGTTGAAACAGTTGAAAAAGTTGAAAAAAGTTTAAAAAGTTTAAATTTTTTTAACTAGTTTCAAAAAGTTGAACTAGTGTCAAACAGTGGAAAAAGTGTCAGTTGAAAAAGTTTCAAAAAGTTGCACAAGTTTCAAAAAGTTGAAACAGTTGACAAAGTTGAACAGTTTAAAAGTTGAATGGTTGAAATCGGTTAAGATTTGAAGAAGTTATAGCTAGTTAAAAATGTCTCCATCCGTTAACATTGGAAAAAAGTTGCACAAAAGTTGAAATATTTTTAAAAAGTTGACAAGATTTCAAAAAGCCGGAACATAGCCGGAAAGCGTCGAAAAAGCTTCACGATTTGATATTGGAATGATTACGAACGGGTGAAGATTGCCAGAGTTTTAGCGATTCGAAAAACGTCCAGAATAAACAGAAACAGAATCTCGAGAGTGTGAATGCAAGGTATTCACACTAACAAGATCTATAAATGTCTGGAAGAAATACTATATGATAGGTAATGTATATATTGGGAGCAGCGAGTTCAAGGCAGCTCGTCTTTGTTTTCACATTTCTGGAGGGAAACCAATGGGAAAGGTGAAGAAAAACGATGTAAAACAAAAAAATAGCAAGTTAATTGGAGCCGTCCTGCGTTCGGCAGTTTGTTCTGAATATTCGGTGCAAAAAAACATGAAACGTCTTCCGGTGAGTCAGGAGGGAGTCGGAACATCGTTTGGTTTCCTTTACGTGACGTTTAAAAGTGAAAACGCATCGTTTTGCATCTTTGCTTCAGAAAAGGTTGGCGTTTCCACGCCAGCGGATTTAATAGGATTTCCACGGGAGTAACGCTGAGACCGAATGTTTCGCTAAAAAAAGACTTTTTATTGTTCCGTTCTACCATTCCTTTTGGGTTTCTGTAGTTTTTGTTGCACTTTTGCTGAAACCTGGTTAAAGCTTGAATGTGTGGAATTACAGAACCTCGTTTACGTAAAATTTTGAGATTGCTTATGTATTTTAGCTCGAAGAACCATCACGGCAATCGAGTTGCAATTTTGACAATATATCTGATGTCTGCAGTCATTTTTAAGTGTAATAAAAAAAATTATTTTAGGCCAAATGGCCGAGGCCTACCTGTCGGGGGTCGGAAGCTCATTGCTTTTTCAACTCTGTTGGCACGCCGCTCGATCCTCTTGAAATGGAAGGATGCTGCCCCGCCTACCGTTTCACATTGGGTGAGAGACGTATTGTATTATTTAAAATTGGAGAAAATTAGATTTGTGTTGAGGGGTTCTGAAAAGAAGTTCTATCAGGTGTGGGGGCCTTTTCTGACTTATTTTTAACAATCCATCTACAAAAGGTGCAGGAGTGATTCTTTACTCAGTATTATGGCTGTACGACTCACTCAACGTCTATAATATTTGTGTTTTACAGGTTGTTTTTGGTATAAGTGACGGTAGGGGCAAGGAGTTTGTTGTTTGTGTGGGGTGGAGTTTTTTGTTTTTGTCTTTTCATATATAATTCTGAAAAACTGGAATTGTTGTTTCTATATCTCTGTCCAAAAGTTAATAAAACATATTAAGCACAAACACAAATGGCCGAGGCCTGGTGAAAACTCCGTTTTCGCTTGAACCGGTGTAAACGGGCCTCGGCGCGAAGCACGGCCAGAGAAAACACGATACGATAGAGAAAGTGCAGAAGCGCGGAAATGTCAAGATGACATAAAGCAGAAACATTGAAAACTGGAACAATAAATAAGAAGCAGATGGAGCAGCGCTGTTCAAGGTATGCAGCGAGTTAACGCCAAAGAAGTCCAGACTTCTCTGGGTACGTTCTGTCTTGGTTCACCGATACGGAGCTGATTGACAGAAAACAGCAACGACACTTAAGGTGCGATGAGAGTTTTCACACTGGAGCAGACACCGTGTCGTATTCTCATTTGGACCGCCCAAGAAAAGAAGAAACTCCCCAGTTATTTTTAACTCGTCGCAGCCAAAGACACGAAGCGTCTCGACCGTCAAAAGTCTGATATCCAGAAACACAAAGTGGAAAATCTGCGGCGCTGTTTGTGGTTCTTCTTAATGCACTTTGATGGCGACGTCTTTTCTGTCCCGTCAACCCAGAAAGTCATTAAATGAGCTGAAGTGGAGCTACATGCAACCTTTTAAGTGTTTTTAACGTTGCAGCTTGATTAGTGACGATCGTCTCCGTGAAATCAATCCAAAAATTTAAAAAAACTGCCAAATGGCGCACGAGATAACACTACAAGACGATTATTGAAGTCAATGGAAATAATAAGTGACCTTGATCAGACTTGGTGTTTGAATTTCCTTTTCTCTCCCTGTGAGTTCTGGTGAAACGTCTGGTGACTCCTGTCCTTCGCCCGTTCTCCATCTTTCTCTCTCTCTTCGCTCTGACGGCTGCTGCTAACGTCGTTTTGAAGGAGGAGTGTCACGACAGAGTCACTTGTTCACGGATGTCTAGGAAGTGGTGAAGTTCCCATTTCCCAGTAGGACATATATGAAGTATATACGATGCGAGTGTGGCCAAACTGGGAACTTCCCACTGGGAAATGTTTTTTATTTTGGATCGCTCCCAGAAGTTTTTTTTTTTTTTTTCTGCCTGTTCATTTAATTTTGGGGGATTTTTTATTTGTCAGTGGTGAAGAACGGCGGTCGGACTTGACGAGTCAGATGTCTTCTACATTGAAATTGGCTTTATTATTATTTTTTTTTTTCCATTTTTACGATCTAATTCTAATTGTTCCTTCGTTCAAAATAAGTAAATAAATTACAACGCTCCCTGTCAGCACCGCGAACCAGGCTGGGAGTATTTCTGGAGCTCGCTCGGTATTCCAGCGTCGCAGCAGGCGACGACACGACGACACTTCCTCTCTTTTCTCAACTCTTACGACGACGTTCACACGTAGCGGCTGGACGTCGCCGTGGCGCTTGTTGAACGAACTGGGAAATCCGACTTCCCCAAGTGGTAGTTCTCCCAGTTCCAGCTGCATGGCGGCGGGAGCGGCAAACATTGACGTGGTTTCTTTATAGCATAATAAGCACGTACAGTTTTGACTATTTCTCACCCAAGAGTAGATTTCCTACACGTTACCTGAGTTCATGTTTGATTTGAATATTGAACTCGCTCTCGGAGGGCCTCTCCTCTATTAGCTCTGTTGACTGATTCCATTACTGGGCCAAGCAGCAGCTGATTTGTCAATTCCCCGTCTGGACGCCACCCCCCCCCCCCCCCTCCCCCCCCCCCCTCTTTGCCATCTGGTCTGAATTTAGCCTCCCGTGTCGCCACTCGTCAGTCGACAGGAAAAGCTCCTGGAAACATTTCTGCGGAGGCGCATCAGTGGAAAAAAACAAAACAAAAAAAAACACCCCGTGCGCGTCTCCAAAACCGTGACCCCCGTCGCCCCGGCTCGCCGTCGGCCGGGCGTCGGCGGGAACTTTTCCAAACACGTGCGCTCGCACGCCGCGCTATCGAGCCGAGGGGAATGTGAGGAATTCACGCCGTGAGCGCCGACTCGGGTGTTTTCTGTTGGCGGTAATTAGCTTCTTCGCGCTGCCGCGGAGCGCCGTGATGGCGACGGACTCCTGGAGGCTTTCAGCAACTCCACACTTGTCAGAGACGGTGGAGCGCCGGGCCTCACACTTACAGTGGCTCTTTCTAACAATCTTGAAATTTTGGCCCTTTTGTTCAACACGTTTGTTTTTTTTTCGGGGGTTATTTTTTGTCCCTCACGCGTTTTCTTCGTAATTCCACCACGGATCGGCTCCGTTTCATTTGCTTTTTGTAATTTCAGCACCTTTACATCAGACTTGCACAGGAAGCTTGACAATCATAATCGGTGGATTATTTTTTTTTTTTTCATTTCATTCAGCCGAGCCAGACGTCCTGAGCTCTGGCATTTCAAATAATACTGAAACCACCAAGTAGAACTTGGCAGAAGGATTCTAGTGTGAGCGGCTACCGGTCGACTCGTCGAGCGGTTTGCAGTTCAGTTTAGAAGCGTGTGTGTGTGTGTGTGGTGTGTGTGTGTGTGTGTGTGTGTGTGTCGCCTGCAGCTCCTCGGTGAGAACACACTGCTCACACTGTCTCCTCCGCCGCAGGAATGCAGACGCTCCTGTCATCCAGGTCTGCTTCCTATATAAAGGTGTGTTTGTTGAGCCACTGGAGGGTGGAGCGAGCCTCCTGCCGCCCCGCCGCTACATCACACGCGCCGTGAAAAGCCCCGGTGTACGTACTCTAATTACCAACTGGAATATAACTGAAAGCACATTTAATTGCATTTCCACAAGTGTCTGGAGTCGCTGGGCCGGCACAAATAGGATTATATTGAATTTGTTCTGAGCTTGAAACCTGGAAAGCCTGACTTTACTGTTCTAACTTGTTCTTCTGTGCAAAACAAAGGAAAAAAAAAAACATGTTTTAAGGACTTTAATGGGCACAATTGTTTGGATAAACGATTGAACTCACCAGTTGTTAGTCGCAGTGTCATGCAGCTGCTCACCTCTAGTCGGCGCTACGGAGCCGTGAGTCAAGGCTCCGATTTCTCCAGTTTCACAACAGTGCAAAGGTCAGTTTGAGGCCAAATTGGCACATTTGCAACTGACGATTGTTTTATAAATCGATTAATCGGTCGATTATGCTTCGATTAATCGAATCGGTTAAAAAAACCAAACAAAACATTTCAAATTGTAGCACCAGTTGATATTGAACGAACCAAACATCAAATGTGTTGTAATTATTTGAAAGAACATAACTGAACCAATACAAGATGTATACAATATAAATACATATATACACATATATACAAGATAGTTATTAGATAAGATTTACCTTGAGTGACCAGGCTGGTAAAATATTCCTATAATAACCCTTTAAATTTACACTCGCAACATAAAGTACATTTTAATGAAACATTCTGGTGCAAAATACAATGAAATGTCAAAATAAAACTCGTATAAATTCTCCATAAGCTCCTTGGTGGGAGCGCACATGTCGGGATTATTTATATGGGCGGTTTGTTTTAAGACTGAGTTCTATAAAGGTGTGAACAATTCTGCGTCGTAAAAGACCAGAATGTAAGGATTAGAGTGTAAATAGCAGTTTAATTGTTTGAGGGCAGGCGGTCTGGTGACTTTAGTCTTTTTTACAGTATTTTGTAGTATTTGACACTATCGAGACGCAAATTTAGCAGCACTTGTAATTACACTATGAGACGTATAATGAAAAGTAAAGCTATTCTCTTGTATTCTAAAATTGTGATTAATTGCAATTAAGTCACAGGAAATTAACTCGTCAACAGATTTTAATGGACTTACAGAGCAGTAGACTTTCATTTGGGGAAAAAAAACTCGAGCCACAAAGACATTAACATCGTCTACTTAAGACTGTGTTGTAATTCAAGTTGTTTTCACACGACTGAACATGATTTTCAGCACCTGTTCAGGTAATACAAGTGTCGGAGTGTTTCTGACTAATCCACTGAAGTGCGGAGATGAAACGAGCCGAAGCGAGTTTCTCCGGTGGAAAACAAACAAACAAACTGTAGTTTGGGGTCAAATTCCAGCTAAAGTAGGCAATGGTGTTGGATTATATTTCCAGCAGCGGCTCTAAAGTGTGCTTTCAGCTGCGAACAGCAGCTTGAGTCTCATTTCTGAAGTCTGTTCCCTCCTGGAGCTTCTGAAGTCTGTTCCCTCCTGGAGCAGGAAGCTTGTTTACGCCCGTCTGGCTGAGAGAGAAAACTCTCTTTTCCACGGCGGGATCATTGAAGTGAGCCGATCCGGGTTCTGTGATCAAACTCAACCAAGTCAAAACAAAAGCTCCCGGATCACCGCGGTGATCGGCGCCGTGGCTTTGAAGCCCCTCCCGGCGCCGGCCGGGGGCCCAGCCGCCATGAGCCGCCTGACAGCCGCCGGAGCCCCGGCTTCAGGTTCCCTCATCTGGAAAAGCCACACCAGTGTGTGTGTGTGTGTTGGGGGGGGGGGGGGGGGGGGGGGATTATACACACACACTATCTCATCAGGCCGTCCCTCTGAGCGCCTGCAGCTCAGGAAGCACTGGTTTCACACAAACAAGCAGAAAGTCACGTTGTCTCGTTTCGTCGCTGCTCTTTTTATGCCGATATTTAAATTCTGACATTGTGTTTGAGTTTCACTGGAAAACTAGCAAGAGTTTGTTTTCTCCCCTGGGGGGGTGGATGGGTGGGGGGGGGGGTTGGGGGGGGAGACGTGTGGACGGACAGACTTCTGCAGAGGTGGAAGCTTGTTGTGTTTTCCTGGTGAAGAAGAACCGTCGAGTCGCGGTTCTGGGAACGTTGGTTTTAGGATTTACAACCGATGGAACCAGTTTTTAAAACTGAAAACATGTCGAGCTGCAACCATGACTTTTTATTTTTATAATTCAACATTTTTTATTTGTACATTTATTGATTTGATGATTCACCGGTGGGTTTACTCTTTTAACCTCGGACTTGTGACGGTGATGATAAGGATTCTATTCTATTCTATTCTATTCCTGTTCTATTCTATTCTATTCTATTCTATTCTATTCTTTCTGTTCTGTTCTGTTCTGTTTCTGTTCTGTTCTGTTCTATTCTGTTCCTGTTCTGTTCTGTTCTGTTCTGTTCTGTTCTATTCTATTCTATTCTATTCTATTCTATTCTATTCTATTCTATTCTATTCTATTCTATTCTATTCTATTCTATTCTGTTCTGTTCTGTTCTGTTCTATTCTATTCTATCTATTCTATTCTATTCTATTCTATTCTATTCTATTCTGTTCTGTTCTGTTCTGTCTATTCTATTCTATTCTATTCTATTCTATTCTATTCTATTCTATTCTATTCTATTCTATTCTATTCTGTTCTGTTCTGTTCTGTTCTGTTCTGTTCTATTAAAAGAAGAGCCAGCCCCTGACCCTGCCACACACCCAGCAGTACACAGAACCAGCAGAGTTCTTCAGTCTGTACTTCCACGCCCGACTCTTTTTGTTTTTTGCAACTTGAATTTGTTTAGTGAGGTTAAACGTCTGTCATTAGTGTGTTTTATGTGTTTAAACGTGTTGCCGTGACGACCCTCCGTCTCTCAGATCGCCGTCCTTCTTGAAGCTCAGTGTCAGACTGATGACGTGATTAAGGACGAAGATATTCATCCAAGGTCTTCATCGTTTGTTCGACCCGCCAACCCTCTTGATGGCGGGCGGACGTGACGAGCGTTCAGAGCGAGGCCTCCTGTGCTCGGCGCGGCCGTCGCTCCACGCTCACGTCCAGCCCTGACCTCTGACCCCCCCCCCCTCCCCCCCCAGCCCCTCCCCCCTCCCCCCTCGCTTGGTTCGCCCCTCTGCCTCTTGACAGGTTTTAACAAGCGGCGGGTTCTTGACCCTTTTGAATTGTGGAGCCAGACACCGATTGTTTGTGACGACGGCCTGCAGGCGTGTTTCTCCCTGCTTCTGACCCATGTTGCATCTCGCCGGGAACTTTTATTTTGTTTTATTCTATTTTATTTTTTTACTTTGTAGCGCTTCCTTAAATTTTCAACGGCGTGAGGCCGTCACGTTGCATCGTGTTCAACGCCGGAGATGATAAATCATGTAGGGAGTTCAGTAAAGCGCTCTGAAGGCAGCGGACATGGAAAAGAGGAGGAGGGGGGGGGGGGGGGGGGGGGGGGGAGGAGGAGGAGGAGGAGGGGGGGAGGGGGAGGAGGAGGAGGTGGAGGAGGAGGAGGAGGAGGTGGAGGAGGAGGAGGAGGTGGAGGAGGAGGAGGAGGAGGAGGAGGAGGAGCCACAAACACCAGACAGGTATGCACCTCCTCAGCTGAACCGTCCTCCATCTCCTCTCCTCCTCCTCTCCTCCTCCACCTCCTCCTCCTCCTCCTCCACCTCCTCTCCTCCTCCTCCTCCTCCTCCTCCTCCTCCTCTCCTCCTCCTCCCTCCTCCTGCCCTCCTCCTCCACCTCATCCTCCTCCTCCCCTCCTCCCCTTCTCCTCCTCCTCCCCTCCTCCCCTCCTCCTCCTCCTCCTCCTCCTCCTCCCTCCTCCTCCTCCTCCTGCCCTCCTCCTCCACCTCATCCTCCTCCTCCCCTCCTCCCCCTTCTCCTCCTCCTCCCCTCCTCCCCTCCTCCTCCTCCTCTTCCTCCTCCACCTCCTCCTCCTCCTCCTCCACCTCCTCTCCTCTTCCTCCTCCTCCTCCACCTCCTCCTCCTCCTCCTCCTCCTCCTCCTGCCACCTGCCTCCTCCACCTCCTCCTCCTCCTCTCCTCCTCCTCCTCCTAGTCTTCCACCTCCTCCTCCACCTCACCTCCTCCTCCCTCCTCCTCCTCCTCCTGCCCTCCTCCTCCACCTCCTCCTCCTCCTCCTCCACCTCCTCCTCTTCCCACACAAATGTTCTTAGCAGCTGCTTCTCGGGAAGTCCGCAGGAGAGGCTGGATGGAAAAAGGAGGCGAGCCAGCTGGGTGGAGGGCAAGTGGGAGGACTCTTCTTATTTTTTTTCACTTCTGTCTGTCTGATGGAGACATGCTGATCCCCCCCCCCCCCCTCCCCCCCCCACACTTTTTTTTTCCTTTCTCAGAGCTATTTACCATTGAGGAGCACAAGCTATCACATGACCGAGGAGGCGCTGTGATGGGTACAGAACAAATAGTGACGGGGGGCAATAAACAAAGTGAGAATTAATTAAGTTTCCTTTTGGTAACGAGACAAACAGAATTCTCTCCTGCCGCGACTCAATTGTAATCACATGTGTTTAAGACTGGAAGTCCAGCGGCTTCACGCCGACGCTGCGTTTAATAGACCGAGTGTCTTCACGTGGGCTCGCTTGGTTTTTTTACTGACGATGGAAATAAAACCCCCTGAAGGTCGGGTGTGTTTTGATGGAAAGTATGAAAGAACAGGCTGTGTTGAAGAGCTCTCCAGCTTCCTTCACTTGCCCGGTTCAAAGTGCTTCGCAGCCCAGCGCCCCCCCCCCCCCCCCCAACCTGCGTAAAATACGAAAATAGCTCAACGCTGTAATATAATAATGTAAGAGGTTCATGACAACAATTCAGAGTAATCAGCTTCACCATCCTGCCCTGAAACATCAACATGAAAAAAACGATGAGGAAATGATCTCAGATATCATGGAAATCATCAAATCTGCTGAAAATCTTCCGAAGAGAGGTTTTTTTTTTTTTTCCACTTTCCAAATCAGTGATGTGCAGATGGAGGGAACCCTCCTGGTGCATGTCGTCGTGGTTTTAGCTGAGAGGGTCGGTCAAACTCTTTGTTTCCAGAATCGGTGTGTGACATAATGTTTTCCATTTGTTCCGGAGGCAGTGACCATTTTAACTTGGTTGAATGCAGCGTATCAAACAAGCACAATGGAGGTTCCACCGTTTCCATGGAGATTGGTTTGTAGAGCCGTTTTGAGGAAGTGCGCCGTCGTGTGACTCGACCCCCAAAACACAACCTTACTTTTTCTTTCAGTGTGAAGATGTTGTGATACAAACGTTGGTCGGAGGGAAACATTGTGCAGGTTTTGGTCTGATGACGGTTCACAGACCGTCCGTTTTCTGACCGTCTGCTTCCAGACCGGACTTCTTCCTGCGTGTTGACGCCACGGCGACGGCTGCTCTGTTGCGGCAGGGTTACGTTCGGGATCATCAGTGATTCTGAGGAATGAAAGACGTCAAAGCAGCGGAGGAGTGACACTGATTCATGACGTAGTAGCTAATAAAATGATGCTAACACGGCTAAAGTCTCCATCTCTAGAGACCTTGAGGTGTTTCTCTGGAAAGGTGAGCAGAGTGAGGAACTTTTAATAGCATTTTAAAATCTGCGCCATGTCAATATTTGACAATAACGATCCAGTTATCTCGTGCAGTACTCAAACAGCCACTGGGGGAGCTCCTGCTCGCTGCGCACCTTCACTTTTCACCAGCTGAACAAACAGCTGGATGAAAGAAACGCTGCAGACCTGGACGACGCAGCCGACTGTAATTTACAGCTGCTACATAAAAATGTTCCTGAGATGTATTTATGTGAGGTGGAATGAATGTGCAATAAAGAAAAAGAAAAAAAAGAAAAGAAAAGGGGGATATTCTGGCTCTCGGTCAAATAGAAGCTATCCCAGACTCGTACCAGACGTTGAATAGAAGCAGAGAAGAAGAAGACGAACGTGACAAAATGCCGGGGCGGCGTGTTGCTTCATATGTCACACCGTCAAAACATCATTCCTCCTCCGACAAACACAAGCAGAGCGACGGCGACATGTGAACCTCCTTCTCTCCTCCCAGGCGGCACTACTGGGACGCAAGCTTCACATCCCCACCGCCGACTTCCAGGAAGTCCTGCAGGACGACAAGGCGGCGCTGGCCTGCTGCTGGACCTGCGGCGCTCCGGCATCGGGTACCTGAAGGGGGCGCCGCTGCAGCAGGGCCAGGTGGCCCGGCTGGCCCAGAGGGTCGGCTACCTGAGGATGACCTTCTACGGGTACGACCTCCTCTTCCTCCTCCTCCTCCTGCTCCTCCTCATCCTCATCCTCCTCCTCCTCCTCCTCCTCATCCTCATCCTCATCCTCCTCCTCCTCTTCCTGCTCCTCCTCCTCCTCCTCCTCCTCTTCCTCATCCTCCTGCTCCTCCTCCTCCTCCTCCTCATCCTCCTGCTCCTCCACGTTCTCCTCCTCCTCATCTTCCTCTTCCTCCTCATCCTCATCCTCATCTTCCTCCCCCTCCTCTCTCCTCTCTCCTCATCCTCCTCTTCTTCCTCCTCCTCTTCCTCCTCATCCTCCTCCTCATCCTCCTCTTCTTCCTCCTCCTCCTCCTCCTCCTCATCCTCCTGCTCCTCCTCCTCCTCTCCTCATCCTCCTGCTCCTCCACGTCTCCTCCTCCTCTTCTTCCTCCTCCTCATCCTCCTCATCCTCATCCTCCTCCTCCTCTTCCTGCTCCTCCTCCTCCTCTCCTCCTGCTCCTCCTCATCCTCATCCTCCTCCTCCTCTTCCTGCTCCTCCTCCTCCTCCTCCTCCTCCTCTCTTCCTCATCCTCCTGCTCCTCCTCCTCCTCCTCCTCATCCTCCTGCTCCTCCACGTTCTCCTCCTCCTCATCTTCCTCTTCCTCCTCATCCTCATCCTCATCTTCCTCCCCTCCTCTCTCCTCTCTCCTCATCCTCCTCTTCTTCCTCCTCCTCATCCTCCTCCTCCTCCTCCTCTTCTTCCTCCTCCTCCTCCTCCTCCTCATCCTCCTGCTCCTCCACGTTCTCCTCCTCCTCATCCTCCACTTCCTCCTCATCCTCATCTTCCTCCTCCTCCTCCTCCTCCTCCTCCTCCTCCTGCTCCTCTCCTCCTCCTCCTCCTCCTCCACCAAGCCACCATTTAAATCGTGAGGATTTTCCACCAGACGCTCCTGTTACTGAAAACCTCAGTAGAAAAGATCTTTCCTCCAGAACTGCACACAGACGATGTGTCTGATTCTGGCTTTACAACACAAAACAAAACAAAACAAACAAAAACAACATTAACAACAACAAAAGTCCAGGGTCAATTATCTGCAGCTCTGGGTTGATTTTGGTTTGAGGGCGAAGCGTGGCGAGGTCGCCGGCCCCCCGGCGCCGCCGCTGACCACTTATTGCGGCGCCGATGAACTGGAGGACCGCGGCGAGGAACACAAGCGCTTTTATTCAGTTTTGTTTAAGCTGGAGGAATTTACCTGGTGCACTCAGTCAGAACCGAGGTCTGGAGGGTGGAGCTGCGCCGCCGCCGCCGCCGCCAGCGGATGAGCTCACGGAGAGCAGACTGCGGCCGCCACCAGACCGCGTCCTTCAAACGAGCCGTGCAGACGGAACACGTGTGAGAAGTTCACCTCATTAGCGCTCCACTCGAGGTTCCGTGTTACAAACGTCCTCTCTGTGGAATAAACGACCTGCAGTGCTGCTGCGGAGCACCGGGGGGCGGCAGAGAGGCCGCTTGGAACCAAATTGCTTTGTTGCACTTTCCCACCGGTTCGTCTTCCGACTCACTCTACTTGACTCTCCTCGCTCACCACTTCGTGGTCGTAGTACTGCCAGGTAGTGACGGTCAAATGAAGCTTCATGAACCACCTTCTTTATTTTCTGACTCCACCAGATGGTTTCAAACATGTATTGAACAGACAGCGCCCTCTAGGGGCTTCAGAAATGAAGGCAGTGGTTCATGAAGCTTCACGACTCCCAGGTACTTTCCTCGTTCGCCCGGTGAGCTGAGGCCAGTAGAACATGTGACGTCTGCAGAAAGCAGGCCGCTGATTGGCCGGCGCGTCACGACAGAGAAGAGTCAGAAGGCCCTTTTTTTTTTTTTTTTTTTTTTTTACGCGATCACAACACAAACGCTGCAAACGGAGCGACGCACAGAAAGAGCAGGTCGTTCTCAAAAGCTCCGGTGACTCCGCCCACTTTAACTGCAGTTTTTAATTTTCGTTTGAATGAACTGCACTACCTGTCGTGACCACCGGGTGTCACTACCTGTCGTGACCACCGGGTGTCACGACCACAACACCTTCCCTGCTCGGCAGCATTAAAAACCACTAGTGTGAAGATTTGTTTTTTTAATTGAGACATTTCAGGTGTGTAACTGTATTTTCTTGACTATACGTTTATTTTATAGCGACTTTATATGAACAGCATCTTATACGCTGATGCCAAATTTTTTTTTTAAATGCATTTCTTTGGCAGATGTGACGCGTATTCTGGGAAATATAGTAAAATAATTCTCAAAGTTGATTGTTTGGGAAGATTTTGCTGGTCGTTACGTGTTTGAAGTCATTGTTGGAGTCTAAAGTTTATGGCTCATACGATGCTGGAGTTAAACTACCGTCAGCCGCTGCACCTCAACTCCCTCGTGTTTGACAAGTACGACTTCAAGCGCCGCTCTTCTTTCTTCCCCAGACCCACGTGGCAGGTCCGGGACAAGTCGGAGGCCAACAACGTGGCGTACACATCTGGACGGCTGAGTCTGCACTCCGACTACCCGGCGCTGCACTTTGCCCCCGGGGTGAGTCCAGTCACCCTTTCTTTAACGGCTCCAATCTCCTGGGGTGGATGGAGGTGTGACAGGAGTGTGTGTGTGTGTGTGTGTGTGTGTGTGTGTGTGTGTGTGCGTGCAGGTCCAGTTCCTGCACTGCCTCAGCCAGGCGGCGCAGGGCGGGGAGAGCGAGGTGGTGGACGGCTTCCACATGGCGGAGCTGCTGCGGCGCGAGGACCCCGAGGCCTTCGGCCTGCTCAGCCGCCTGCACGTGGATTTCAACGACTTCGGGACCGACTACTGCGACTTCATGCTGCAGTCCAAGAAACGCATCATCGAGTGAGTCCCGCCGACCGCAGGCCGCCTGCACTGGGAGGCGCCGCGCTCGTCACGGAGGAGTCGATATGAAAGAAAACACTGCCCTCTGCTGGCCGGGGAGGGTATTGCAGCCCGCTGCTCCACAAATCAGCGTGGAATTGATCAGGACACGTGGCTGATAAATGAGAGAAAAACAATGAACTCTGAGTTAAGATGCTTCGTTTGTGATTAAAATATTGAGAAACTCTTCCAGTTATAGAGCTTTAGAGCAGATTGTCGATCGGTCGACAGTGGTGGATGATATCTTGGTAATGTCCGTGTGACCTCTGACCCCCCCCTGTCCTCCCCGGAGCAGCGTGGACAGAGACGGTGAAGTGGTGAGGATCAACTTCAACAAACGGCCCCACCAGGGACTCGGTGGCTGGACGCCCCGCTGCAGCAGGTGCAGCCCTTCTACCGGGCGCTGAGGGCCTTCGCCGACCTGATGAACCGGCCGGAGAACGTGGTCACCTACAGGATGGAGCCAGGTCAGCTGGGGGAGGGGGAGGGAGGGAGGAGGAGGAGGAGGAGGAAGGTCAGGTAAACTGCTGCTGAATGGGAGCTTGACGTCCAGTGTGTTTGTGTCTCAGGCGACCTGGTGACCTTCGATAACTGGCGGCTGCTTCACGGCCGGAGAGCTACGTCAGCAGCCCCGGCCAGCTGCGCCACCTGGAGGGCGCCTACCTGGACTGGGACGAGGTCAAGTCCCGCCTCCGGATCCTCGCAAGGCCGTCCACAACCTGTGAGCTCCGGACGCAACCAGCCTGCTGCAGGACCCCCCCCGAGAACCTGGAGAACCCCCCCCGAGCTGCTCCAGGACCTGGAGAACCCCCCCGAGCTGCTCCACGACCCCCATGAAGCTGGAGCAGCTTCAGGTGAAATAAGCTGCAGACAATCAGTCAAGGTTCATTAAGTGAATTTAAAAACACGCTAGTTTTGTATTTCAGCTTTTAAAGATCAGGCACAAAGAGAAACAACCAATCAGGATGAGGGAACCGGGAAGCAGCCAATCAGAGAGAGGCTCTGCTTCTTCAGTCAAACGTTTTTTTTTTACTTTTGGTCAATTTGACAAAAGAAAGAAGAAAAAAAGACCAAATGCGACTTGATGTGTATCACAGAACGTCTAGAAGTTTACATTTTTTAAAGCCCAAAAGAAG